>NC_071566.1:0-273589 GCF_026979565.1 Vidua chalybeata
GGTGACACTGGGGAACCTCATGGAAACCATGGGTCAGTGTGACAATGCAGGTCCAGGGACACCCTGGTGACACTGGGGAACCTCATGGAGCCATGGGTCAGTTGTGACACTCAGGGGACCTCGTGGAAACAGAGGAGACCTTCAAAAATTCCAAATATCCAAGGATTTCCCCCAGATGAAAGTGCCAGGAAAGACAGGTCTGACTCTCTTGGCCTATGGTGGACCACCTCTCATCTTCCTCCAAAACACCTGGCTTTGGGCTTTTCTTTCCTATGGGAAAAAAACCATCCATCTCGACCAGATGCCCATGGCCAAAGTTGGGAATTGTCATGGTTGACACTGGCGCAATGTCACATGGGGGGGGCAAAGGCATCTCTGCTTTTCTTCTACCCTTCCGTCACAAGAGCTGGCTGGGTTCCAGACCCTCAGCCCCTCGGCCTACCTGGACAAGGCCGCGTGGCTTCCCCTCCCCCACCCAGCCTAAGGCTGGGCAGAGGGGAGTCTGCACTCCCTCTGACGACCGGAAACTAAAAGAGACAGTTCTCTTGGGAGTCTTGCTTTAACCCCCTGTGTTCTCAGAGGCGTGTCCATACTTTCAGTGGTCACTCTAGGTGCTAATATCTAAACTGACCACTGATTGGTTGGACCCAACTTCTTGGAAAAAATTCACTTCCATGTCAAACCACGACACTCTACCTTTCGCTTCTGAGAAACACACATTTCTAAAATTATTATTAAAATTACATTCAACACACTTATACATAAAACAATAACTTATACTAACTTTTCCAATCTATATGGCACCATAACTTAATACATGCTTTGCTCTTATTCTTTTTGATCCCATCTCACAGCTCTCATTTTTATTTTATCTTGACTAGAATTCGTTTTCCCGGTCAGGGAAACCAAAAAATGTCATGGTTTGACACTGGCGCAATGCCAGTACCTCCATGAAAATGCACTTTCTCTAAATAAATGCTGTGAGATGTTATCAGGGAAGAGCAGAGTAGGCCTAAGTTTAATAACAAAGGAAAAAAAACTTATTAAACTACTACTAGTACAGAAAACACATAAACTAAATCTAGGATGAAGACCTTTTAAAACTACTCTTCTTCTTCTCAATTTTAAACACACTTAGCTATGAAACATCACCTGGGATTCTTGATCAAATTACTACTTTCAGGTAATCTATGCTTAACTATTAAGGGAGAGAGAAGTCTCTTTTGTACCACAGGCCCCCCAGGAAACACAGCTGCCCCCCTGTGTTTTTTTGTCACACATGCAACTGCCTGGAAGAAAAATTTGCCAGTGTGACACTCTCTATTCTATGTCACAGTGCTCTCACCACCGTGCATGGACAGACTGCTCATTGGGCTCCTTTAAGGATGCTTTGCTATGGACCTAAAGATACAACAGTTCAGTTTCTCATCCTGGGACTACAGTCCCCCCATTTTCCCCTGGGGCCGAGGGGTCTAAAAACAGGACTCATCTTCTTCTTGAAGACAGAGGGTATCACTATTCCTTCTTCAGCTCTCTTCGTTTCTCGCCATTCCTGTGCTGTTCGAAGCTGAAACAGGTCTCTCTGGGTTACTACTGCATCTCTCTAAAATGCAGTCTCTATTGCAGGAGATTTTGGTTTATTTTATGGTTAACAAGAAAAGTCTAGCTAAAAGCTACTTTTTCATCTCTCTTACCTAAATATTTCTTTTTCTAACATCTCAGGTCCTGGACTATCTCTCTTCCATTACAAATTAAGGAGGAGTAATACTTTTAAAAGCCCTCATTCTCTCGAAAGGGTTAAAGTTCAGATTTCTTGGACGGCTGATATTTTAGTCCGGCGTTCTGCTTCTCACGCTGGGCATTTCCCCCCCCCTTCTCTTTTTCTTCTGCTGGCAGATTTCCAGGTGCCGCCAGGCTCTCTGTTTCTTTTTCTCACATGGGGGGGGCAAAGGCATCTCTGCTTTTCTCTACCCTTCTATCTACAGGAGCTAGCTAGGTTTCAGACTCTCAGCCCCCTCGGCCTACCTGGACAAGGCCGCGTAGCTTCCCCTCCCCCCCACCCAGCCTAAGGCTGGGCAGAGAGGGAGTCTGCACTCTCTAACGACCAAACTAAAAGAGACAGTTCTCTTAAGTTCTTGCTTTTAACCCCCTGTGTTCTCAGAAGCGTGTCCATACTTTCAGTAGTCACTCTAGGTGCTAATATCTAAACCTGACCACTAATTAGTTTGACCCAACTTCTTAGAAAAAATTCACTTCCATGTCAAACCACAACAGGATCCTCCTTCAGAATTCCTAGATCCAAGGATTTCTCACTGACAAAAGCTGCCAGGACAAACAGCTCTGGCTGCTTCAGCCTCCCAAGAGCCACCTCTCTCCTCTTCTGCCCCTGAAACACTTGGTCTCTGTGCTTTCCTTCCTATGGAATAGAACCATCCTTTTACAACGCAGAAATGGCCAAAATTGGGATTCCACCTCCAAAATTCCTTATATCCAAGGGTTGCTTTTTCGACAAAAAACGTACCAGAACAGAGAGGTCTGGCTGCCCTTGGCCTGTGGTGGCCTCTTTTCATCTGGCCCCTGAAACACCGGTGTTCCGTGCTTTCCTTCCTATGGAAAAAAACCGTCCTTCACCTCCAGGCAACCAGGTCTGAACTGGTATTCCACCTCTAACATTCCCTATATCCAAGGACAAAATCTGCCAGCACCATCTGATCTGGCTGCCCTTGGCCTCTGGTGGCTGCAGCTCATCCGCCCCTGGAACACTGGGGCTGGGTTGTTCCCTTCCTATGGAGACCACCCATGACACTGTGGGGCCATGGTGGAACCATGGAGACCATGAGGACCCTTCAGGGCCTCGTGTCACCAAGGGGGCATTGTGACACCTCAGGGCCTCATGGGAACAAGGACCATTGGGACACTGTGGGGCCCCATGGAACCGAGGGAACATGGAACAGGTCTGGCTGGCTTGGCCTCCCAGGGGCCACCTGACAGGTCTGGCTGATCCTGGAATGCCAAGGGCTGCCTCTCATTTGCCCATGAACCACTGGGGCTCCATGCTTTCCTTGCTATGGAAAAGAGCTGTCCCTCTTTCAGACAGCCATGGACAAAATTGGTATCTCCTTTATAAGTTTCCTGTATGCAGTGGTATCTGCCAGAAAAATCTTGCCAGCTCCGGCTGTGTATAAAATTAGGTCCTCCGGGGGTTCCCTGGGTTCCCAGCCAGTCCGGGGAGTGATCCTCGGCTGACCGGTCCGCGGGAGGGGTAGATGTAACCCGGAAAGCTCCACCAATAAAGACGAGACGTCTCCCGAGCAGCAGGATCCGAGAGGTTTATTGTAGGAGAGAGAAGGGCAGGAGGAGAAGGCAAGGAACAGCAACCTCTTGAAGGGAAAGCTGACTCCACAGAGCCCAGTACAAGGGCGGGGACCGAGAATATAAGGGCAGAGGGATAGGAGTGGCTAGGGCACAAACCAACCAATGGGTAAAGGGTAGAGGGAGGGGGAGACGGGATGGGGTGACATGTAATGAACCATCGGGATACAGGAGAGGAGTGGCATTCTAACAGGGTCCAATGGGATTAACAGAACAGAAGAACTTTCTAGAACCGGGGAGTGTGTTAAGCTTTGACAGACAGACTCAACTGGGGAGGGAAACAGCATGTGATTGACAACTTTTTGCTATATTGAAGTTGCCTCCCAAGGGAGGGCGGGGACCCCTCCCACACGGCTGGCCTTGGCCTCTGGTCACATCTCATCTGCCTCAGAAGCACTGGGGCTCTGTGCCTTCCTTCCTACAGAACAGAACTGACCTTCTTGTGCAGGGGTCATGGCAGAAACTGGAATTTGGCCACAAAATTCCATCTATCCTAGGATTGCTCCCAGACAAAAGCTGCCAGGACGACAGTTCTGCTTGGCCTTGGTTTCTCTGGTGCTATGAGCAGAATGTTTTCATTTGCAAACACCTTGGAGAGGGCCCAGAGATCTCCCAGGCTGGGTTTGCAGGCCTCAGGAACCAAACCGTATATGGGGGCTGATGTGTGCCTGGGCTCAGTTGTGAAGAGACTGAGGACAGATCAGGAATGGCCTGGCAGGGCTTGAAGGGTGGATTCAGAATGGTGGGAGCTTTTCTCCATAGTGGGAAACAGCCAGAGAGAGAAATTATACCACAAATGCAACTGGTGAAATCCAGAGTGGACACAAGAGGAGAGGAATTTCCCTCCCAGGGCAGGGCTGTGGTGCAACACGTCCCCAGAAGGAGCCTGGAGCAGCCCAAGGCTTTGTGTGGGCAGGCAGAGGCAGGCAGGAGGCAGAGCTGTCAGCAAAGGAAGGGGCCAGCGAGGTGGGGCAGCCGTGGGATGAGGACAGCCTGCAGGGACAGAGGTACAGGGCAGGTGTTGGAACCCAAGGTGTCCCTCAGACACTCTTGGATGTTCCGGGTCCAGGTCAGAAGCATCTGAGACCCTGGCAGGCACCCGGGAACCCCTGTGGTTTTGAATTTGACCCATGGAACAATTTACCAACCTTGCCGGAAGAAAAGAAATCACAAAAGTTTAGATATTATAATAGAAGTAGTCACAAAGTGAAAGAAGGATTTTTGAGTGCTGTACAGGGGGTTTTAGGCCTGTACAGAGGGGTCTGAGTTTTGTACAGGGGGTCAGAAGTTCTAAGATGGAGGGATTTGGGCGTGCCCTGTCCTCCTTCTTTCTCCTTCCAATCCTCCATGTTCTTGGTGATGTTGGCACTCAGATTGGTTTTAGAGTAGAAAGTCCCTGTTCATATAGGTGATAGGCATTGGGGAAAAACTATAAACATTTAACACATGGCACCAGCCATGGGCGAGAGAGACGGAGAGAGATGGAAGGGGACAGAGACGGAGACGGAGAACGGAGACGGAGAGGGAGAGAGACGCAGAGGGAGGAGTCAGAGGGAATGTCAGGGAGTGTGTGTGCCTTGAGATAACATGCAATAAACTACCTTGAGACTGGACGACTGAAGACTACTGAGTCTTTCTTTGAAGGCATGGGTTGAAGGAGAGACTTCACCAGCACCAGGGTCACCCCAATCTGGGGGTGAACCCCGTCAGTCCCTTTTCTCTGTGTACCACCCCTGAGCCCTCAGACCATTGGATCCCTGATGCTCTCCTCCACCCCCTCTTTTCCTGTATTTATACCCTAAACCCTCCTTTGTCTCTGTCTTTAACCCCAGACCCCTGGAGCGTCAGACCCTAATAAACCCTGGCTGGAGCTCCATGCCTGGACCCTCCCTGGTCTTCACTGCCGAGCTGCTCCGTGTGTGTGTGTGTGTGCTGGGGCTCTCGTGGCTCCTGCCCGTTAGCACAAAACACTCTCAGGGAAAGTTGTGCCTGCCACCACCACAGACCAAACAGTGTCCCTTGGGACCCAGAGGCCATTGTGGCACTGTGGGACCAAGGAGAGCATTGCTGCCCTGCCAGACCTCATGGAACCAGGATCCACTGTGACCTGCAGGGCCTTGGGGGACCATGGCACCATTGTGACACTGCAGGGCCCAAGGATCCAAGGGACTTTGTGACACCAAGGGGTCCCATGGAGCCAAAGGGACATTGTGACACTGGGAGGCCTCATGGAATCATGGAGATCTTTGGAGACTCTGGGGCCTCATGGAACCGTGGTGACACCAAGTTGTCTGGGAGTGTGGATCTGCTGGAGGGTAGGAGGGCTCTGCACAGGGCCCTGGACAGGCTGGATCCAGGGCCCAAATCCACAAGGTCAGGTTGAACAAGTCCAAGTGCCAGGTCCTGCACTTTGGCACAACAACCCCTGCAGCACTCCAGGCTGGGACAGAGGGGCTGGAGAGCAGCCAGGCAGAAAGGGACCTGCAGGGACTGATGGACAGCAGGCTGGACATGAGCCAGCCGTGTGCCCAGGTGGCCAAGAGGGCCAATGGCTCCTGGCCTGGATCAGGAATGGTGTGGCCAGCAGGAGCAGGCAGTGATTCTTCCCCTGTGCTGGGCACTGGTTGGGCAGCACCTCGAGTGCTGTGTCCAGTTCTGGGCCCCCATTTAGGAAGGACATGGAGGGGCTGGAGCGTGTCCAGAGAAGGGCAACAAGGCTGGTGAGGGGTCTGGAGCACAAGTCCTGTGAGGGACAGCTGAGGGGGGCTGGGGTTGTTGATCCTGGAGAAGAGGAGGCTCAGGGAGACAAGGCGGTGTCAGGGCACAGGTTGGACTTGATGATCTCCAAGGCCTTTTCCAGCCTTGCTGATTCTGGGATTCTCTGAAACCAACCTTGGAGCAGTTGCAGGAGGAGCCCTGGGCCTCCTCTTCAGAAGTTGCAGCAGCCCAGGTCCCTCAGCTCCTCCTCACAGCCCCAAAGCCCATCCTGTCAGTCCTGCAGAGCCTCTGCAGCTCCTCCTCCTTGCCCAGAACAGGGAGCCCCACAGGCAAACACAGCAGCCCAGATGTGCCCCCCTGGCCTGGGCTGCCTCTGGCAAGGGAGCAGCACGAGGCACTGCAGGAGCCTGCAGACAATTCCTGCAGCAATTGTGGGATGATCCTGCTCCCCAAGGGACGTTCCTGGTGCAAAGTCAGGAACTGCAATGGGGAGTGGGGCCAGAGAGGAAAGGGCAAACAGGGATGGGCTGTGTGCAGGGCAGGGACAGGGCTGGGCAAGAGGAAGAATTCTGTAGGAGGATGAATAAAGAAAGTAAAGTGAAGCAAAGGAAATGCTCAGGCACTTTGGGGTGGTGCCAGGCAGCCCTGGCTCTGAGCAACAGCGTCTGCAGTGGGACAGGAAAGTCCCAGCTGATGGGAACAAACTTTCTGGCTGAGTGCAGAGGCCAGGACAAAGCTGAGTGGTTTCCCTGGCGTCCCCCAGCCCTTCCTGGCCCCAGGGGCTGATGGCATTTGTGCTGCCTCAGGTTCATGTCCCCACAGCACCAGCACGGGGTGCTCCCGCCTGCTGTGTGCAATGCAAACAGGGGCTCCTGAGCCAGCGCTGCCGTGTCTGTGCCTGCAAGGATGCGGCACCTGTGTGAGCTGGGGGAGAGGCCAGGGCTGCAGAGGGGGGATGTTGTTGGCAGCTCCATGAGGACGCTCTGGGACGCTGCCCTGGGCTGTGGAGCGCACTGGGGATGGATCAGCCCCTGCTCTGCTGCTCCTTCCCCTCTCCCCCAGGGCCCTGGCAGAGCACCAGCCGTGCTGTTTGCCCCCAGCCTGCCCACGGCCAGCCTGGGGCTGCTGACGGGGGTTTTTCTGTGCTGAGCATTGGCCTGGCCGTGTTCTTGAGAGAGCCTGGGCAAGGAGCCTGGAGCCCCCAGGCCCTGGCCTGAGGCGTCAGCGCTGCCCCAGCAGTGCCCATGGCCTGTCCCTGCTGCAGCCCCGGCACTGCCACCCCAGGACTGTGCCCGGCCCCGAGAGCACTCAGGCCCTGCAGCAACACCAGGGCCACCAGGGCAGCGGGGCAGGGCACGGGAGCAGCACTGGCAACACCAAGTGCTGCTGCTGCTGCTGGGCACAGCTGCTGTGCCAGCACTGATCTGCCCCCAGCTCTGCACACAGACATTGCTGCTGCAGCTCCAGAGGAGGCAACAAAAGGGCATCTCTGCAGAAACTCTGCTGGGAGAGCCTTTAGTTCCTTTAAAGCCACCAAGAGCACAGCCCCTCATGGACACAGTCTGTGGGCACAGGGAAGGTGGTGGGAACAAAATGAGAATGGAACAAACGATACTTCTTTGTGGACAATCTTAATCTACTAATTGATTTTAACTAACTCTAGTAAGGCTTACCTCTAACTCAAATCCTAGCCCCTCTAAATCTCTCAATCCCTTCAAGCTTGATGTTGCACAGGCAGTTCCTGCAGGGTCCCACGTGCGGCTGAACCTGCAGACAGGAGAGAGAGAAGCCAAGCTCCCAGACAGAGAAAATGGGGAAAGAGACAGGAGGGAAGAGAGAAGAAGGGAAAGGTAGAGGTGGGCCCATGGCCCCCAGCAGCAGCAGCCACAGGGCCCAAAGCCCCCCGAACCCTGCCCAGCACACAGCCTGCCCTGCCCTCCAGCTGTCACCCGAGTGGGGGACAGGGGCCAGTGGCCACTGCCAGCAGCAGGAATGGGGGCAGGGTGAGGATCCCCTGGCCTGGCTTTTGTCTCTTGAACAATCTGGGCACAGGGCAGTGCAAGGCAGGCTGGCAAAGCGAAGCCCGGAGCCTTTGGAGGCTCCAAACCTTAAACATCAGCCCCTGCAGCAGCCCAGATCCGGGTGCCACGGTTCCCAAGGCTGTCATGGCCTTCAGAGCATGAAGGTGGATTTTGCATCCCTGTGCCCGATGCCGCCTCCCGGTCCAGGAGTCCCCGTGGCTCCAGCAGCAAGGGTGGCTGAAGCTTCCTGCCTGCTTTGGGCCATTGCTGCAGGGGCCACTGCTGTCAGAGCCCCCTCTCTGCTGCTGACAGCTCTGCTCCTGGGGACACTGCTCTGGCCCAGCCCAGGAAGAGCAAGCAGTGCCCAGTGCCAGCAGTGGTGTCAGTGGGAGCCCCTGTGCACAGGGACCCCCAGCCCCGGGGTGGCCGTGCCAGCCCCCCCAGGGACCTCCAGCCCCAGCAACCCAGAACAAGTGGAAACCACAACTGTGCAAACGCCACTGGGCCCAAAGGAATTGCAAAGAGAACTGAGATTTTAAAAAGAAACAGTATTTTTTTCCAAAGATCGGCAAAACCTAGGATTTACAGAACATGTTTCATTGCACAATCCTTAGAACAACAACAATCTACAGAACATGTTTACATGGGAGACCATAGACTAACAATCTACAGAACATATTTACATGGGTACCTATAGTCTAACAAACTTCCAAACATATTTACAGAAAACCTCTAAACTTCAGAACATATTTACAAAGGGTGATATCTGTGGCCCTCATCTCCATTGGTCTTTGAAGAAAGCCGCAGCAGTGCTGGACTCTGCTGCCAGCAGTGGCCCAGGTGGGCTGGCAGCTGGGCCCCAGGGGCTGGGACAGGGCCGGCAGGGCTGGCATGGCCCCAGGCAAGCACAGGGCAGGCCGGGGCTGGTGCTTGTGCCACCAACAATCCAGGGCCCCCTGCGGGCAACCGTGTCCCTGAGCGGGACCATCCAGCCCCAGCCCCAGCCTGGTGTCAGGGGACACAACTCTGCCTGTGGGCTGGGCGTGGGAAGCATCTGCCTCTCTTGCTCCTGGGGCTCCATCTTCATCCAAGGACCATGGCTCCTCCTCATCTTCTCATCGACTTCCATCTCCGCCATCTTGTCCTCCACATCAATGTCCATCTCCTCGATGTTGTCCTCCACATCCACTTCCATGTCCTCGGCAGTCTCTTCCGTGTCCACCTCCATCATTTCTTCCTACCAGCACCATGTCCACTTCCATCTCCTCCACGGTGTCTCTGTCTGTCTGCAAGAGGCAGCACAATCTCACGCTGGGCTTGCTGTCCCACCCCATCCATTCCACAATGGCTGCAGCCTGCCCAAGCAGGGTGCCCCCCTCCCTGGAATGGCACTGTACCTCCTCTGGGGCAGCAGTGCACATCCTGCTGGGATTGGCTTCAGAGCAGGCGGCAGCAAAAGCCCAGGCAGCAGCAACAGCTCAGCACTGACGGGCAGGGTGAAGGGCGAGGAGAAGTGGCCCTTGGCAGCAGCTGAAGTGTCTGCTGTGCTCGTTTCCAGGTCCTGGGCCTTCCACCTGGAACACTCGGGGAGCTGTGATGTCACAGAATGGACATTTAAAGGCCATCCAGTCCAATGCCCTACAGTGAGCAGGGACACTTTTGACTAGGTCAGGTTGCTCAGAGCAGGAGCTTGAATGACTGCAGGGATGGATGTCCACCTCTCTGGGCAACCTGTGACAGGGTTTCAAGACCTGGAGTGTAAAAAATGGTTTCTTTCGTCTAGTCTGAATCGACCGTCTTTTAGATTAAAACCATTCCCCCACGGTCTGGTCGCAAAAGCCCCTACTAAAAATTCTGTCTCTTTTACCAGCCCCCTAAGGTACTGAAAGGGCAGCAGTCAGGTCTCCCTGGAGTCTTCTCTCTTCCAGGCTGAACTCTCTCCCAGCCTGTGAACAGCCCTAGCTCTACCCAGTGTCTTTCACCCTGAGCTGAGCAGTAGTGGGCTCCAGCCCTCCAGCATATCTGTCCCTCCTCCCTCGATCTCACACGAACGTGTGTTTGTCGCTGTGCTGGATGTGGTCTGGAGAGCTGGTACTGATGTCTGCATGAGAGACTGTGACAGACAATACAACAGCATCTTACTATTCAACAGGTTTCGGACTTCAATTTTTCTTTTTTAGCATGCATGCTTTTTCTACATTCTTACAAAGTTCCTAAGTTTACTCATTGGTCACGAGAGACAAGCAAGTGCTTATTGGACTAGGCAGTTGCAGGTTTCTCTTATTTATCCTTCTTGCTTTCTTGGTTTCTATGTCAACAACCTTGGTAGAAAATTCTTCCAGGGGTAAACATGGGTCCTCTTATCAAACTTCTCTCTGGCTCACAGAAGTAATTGTAAAGGTGGGAATCTTTAAAATTAGAGGGTTTTGGGAAAGCTGCAAAAGGCAGGCCTCAGAGACAGCAGAACTGTAAGTAGAAAAAAAGCAGTAGCTGTAAGATTTGTCAGCAGAAAAATTACGTAAGTGAAAAAGTAAGGACAAATAGTACAATGGTCTGTGTATTAACACTTGGGCTAGATAACTCCCTAAGCTACAGAAAAGTATCTCTAGCAAGATATTAGGAAGTTCTAAGCTTACTTATGGAGCTCTGTGCATTGGGTTTAAGGCTTACAATATGAGTAGGTATTGTATTTGAAAGAAATAATAAGTCAACAAATATTGTTTTAACAAAAGGTACGTGTGCTTATAGTGATTGGATAAATCTATTATCAATATGCTTTTGCTTTGTGTGATTGGTCAAAGAGCTTTTAAGTCAGTTGTACCATTAAGTTCTTTGCCTGCTGCCGGGGATGTGAGCTGCTGGCATCTGCCCATTGTCATAACCATGGAATGAGACTGATGTTGGAAAAGAAACAGCTCGAGACGCGTTCCTCAGCAGCCCCGTCCTGTTGGTGATTTGTACATAGACCCCGGCCAGCAATATAAAACATCTTCCACAGTACTCCAGGTGGAGTCTCAGCAGAGCAAAGAGGTGGAATCACCTCCTTCAACCTGCCGGGCACTCTCCTTTGGATACACAAGGCTGGCTCATGTCCAGCCTCTCATCTAGCAGCAGCCCTAAGTCCTTCTTGTCTGGGCTGCTCTCCATCCATTCCGGCCCCAACCTGTGAGATCAGCTGGGCTGGGACTGTGTCACAACCCTGGGACAGAGCTGTTGGGCAGGATGAGATCCCTGCCAAAGAAGGCAGATCCCACTCCCCACACAATTCCAGCCTGGCCATGAGGTCACAGCAGGCTCTGGGGTCACAGCAGGCTGAGGTCACAGTAGGCTCTGAGGTCACAGAGGTGCCAGAGCCCCGTGGTTGCACAGCACCACAAGGACCCAGCAGTCAGTCCTTGAGCACAGCTGTTGTGGCAGCAGCGGCGGTGGCAGCAGTGGTGCTGACATTGGGACAGTGGTGTCAGGACAGCGGTGGCAGCAAGAGCTGCGGGACTGGCAGAGGGCAAGGCACCATGGCCCTTGCTCTGCGCCTCTTCCTCCCGCTCCTCCTGGCCGTGGCCCTGCCTGCCAGGGCTGCCCAGGCTGCTCCGCTGCAAGCGCGGGGAGCAGGTGAGCCGGCAGCCTGGCTCCCCTTTCCCGGGACAGCGCTCCCTGCTCCCTGGGAAGTGCTGGGGGATGTTTTTTCCCCTGGGCTTTAGGGAGGCTTTCCTCTGTGGGAGGGAGAGAGCCCCCATGGGCCCTGGGCTGCTCCAGCCGCCCTCCCAGGGATGTTGCACAAGGCAAGGAAATCGTGTGGAGAGTGACCAGGAGCCAGCTCAGAGCTCCCCAGGCCCCTGGGCAGCTTTGGCCATGGCCATTCTCATCTGGCCCCCACAGCCTTACCCGACCCCCTTGCAGTGCCCAGTTCCCAAAGGCACAGGGGGATCCCAGCAGACCAGGAAATGGTTCTGATCTCTCATTCCTTCTAGCTTGGGATGGCGACATGGCTTATCTGGATGCCCCACTGGATGACAGCTTGAATCTCTTGGAGAATGCTGGAGGCAATTCTCTGTGTGCCTTTCCTGAGAGAATAATCAGTGCCTCATGAGCCATTTCCCTTAGCAGAATCACAGGGTTGAAAGATTCTGGAAAACTTGCCTGGCTCCATTCTGGATCCCTGAGGGATCCCACAGAATGGCTGTCAGTGGCAGGAAGGAGCATTTAGCTGTCCATCGTCCTCCCATGTGCAATTCCAGTGTGCGCTTCCGTGTGCTCTGTGCAGCCACGGAGAAGAACAGAGAGGGAAGGGGCCGGGCCCAGGGCTGTGCCCCGGGGCTGTGCCTTTTGCAGCTCCTTTGCCGGCCCCGGGTGCCTGAGCTGCTCCTGCTGCTGCTGCCAAGCCCTGGCCCTGCCTGGGGCTGGGTTTAGAGCTGCTGGCAGCTCCAGGGAATCCTTTCTCCCCCGAGGACAGCCCTGCAAGGGGCTCCTTCCATGCCAGTGTGGGCCACCGCAGGCACGTGGTCCCCCTGGCCCTGCTCCTGAGTGGAAGGCAGAGCTGAGGGAGTGCCTTGGAGGGCACCAATCACCCAGGGGCACTCACTGCCACTCTGGCCTGAAGGGGACATGGAACAACTTTCTGTTGAGGTCCTCCTCCATGGAAGAGTGTAGACACAGGAGACAAGAAATCCCTGGAGGCGTCCAGACACCTGGACCAGATGCTGAGTGATCTGCAGAGACGCCGTGGTGGGTGCATTTCCCCCAGCCTTCCCCTGGGACTCAGCAGCCGGGGGCTTTCCCTGCACATCTGGACACGCCGTGCCCGGCACAGAGGGAAGGGATCCATGGCAGCCTGGCTGCCTCGCTGCTGCTTTCCTGCCCTGCAGGGCTGTTTCCCAGCCTGGCCTGGCTGCAGCTTCTCCCAGCCTCTGCAGGAAGGCATTTGGTATCAGCTGACAGGGAGCCCAAACTGCACCACGGTCCTGCAATCCCCTGCAATTTCCCCCTCTCTGGCACCTCAGGAGTGGCAGCTGTTTGGGGAAGGGAGGGCCCTGTGGCAGCCCCAAGAGCCGTGGCCTTTTCCTGATCCTTATCCATGTCTTTGAAAAGTAGAACTTCCTGAAGATGCCGTCTCTCCAATGGGGAATGGTTCCACTTGATCCAGCTGTCCCTTTTCCTTTCTCCAGAGATGGACCAAAGGGCTTTGCTGAAGGCAGCACTTCCTGGAGGAAGCAATGGCTCCGTGCCAGCCCCCGATACACGAAGGGAGGAGATGCCAGACAGTGCCACAGAAGGTGATTGCTGTGCCAGGCTCAGCCAGGCTGAGCAATCCTGCTGGGGTCCCTCCATGGGAGACACGTCCCGAAACCTGGGAGTGGCTGCACGGGGTGCCCATGGTAGGGAAAGGGCAGAGAGGGAGAGCAAGGCTCCTGTGTGTCCTAACAGGGCCTGACTCTGTCCCCTGGGGCTGGGGGAGCTGTCACAGGGCAGGGAGGCCAGGGCTGGCAGGGGCTGCTCAGGGATGGGTTTGGCCCGTGTCCCTCAAAGCAGCGACTGCCCAAGCAGCTGCGCTGGCCCCGGGCTCTCCTCCCGGCCTGCTGGGCTTTGTTGGGTGGCACAGCCTGTGCCAAGGGGTGGCAAGGGGCCTGCAGGCCCCAGCTCTGGGGGAAACAGAGAACGTCCTGGCCGTATGCACCGTGCTGCCAGCTCAGCAGTGCAGCACAGCACGGGCTCACGCTCCCCACTGCTCCCACAGACGTTATCACTGAAACAGGAATATTTGCCCCGGATCCAGTGCGCCTCCCAAGAATTGTCTGCCCCCGGGATGTGCGCAGGTCCTGCATGATAGGCACGGTGGTGACACTGTTCACCGTGCCCCTCGTGCTGACAGGCTGCTATCTTGGCATTCGGAAGCTGTACCAGAGCAGACGGTCAGTTGTTGATTTTTCTCCACAGTTTTCTTGTAACTCTGCTCATGCATTGGTAGCCTGACTCGTAGTCATGCTGCACTGGAGCTGTGGCCAGTCTGTGGTTGTCCAAAGAACTCTGCTGAGGGCTCTGCTGCTGCCCAGTGCTTTCATTGGCCTCTTCATTGCTGGGCCTTGTCCTGGGGGCCCGCTGGGGCTGCAGCCAGTGCTGGCTCCCACTGAGGCTGCCAGGCCAAGAGCAGCCCGGGGGCACAGGGCAGAGGCAGAGCAAGTTCTCAACAGTATTTGGGGCACACAGCTCAGGACAGGACAGTGCTTATTTAGTAGCTCATGTCAAGTTTCATGGTGACAGTGATGTTACCAGACAAGCAAATCTGCTCCAGTTCAGTGTTCAAACAAATCCAACCTGATGAAGGTTTGGCTTTGGCCTTGAGGCTTTGCTCTTTGTGTGAGCCCTGTTCTGGATTGATTCCCACTCAGTCTTGGAGCCTGTTTTGGGTGAAGGCTCATCCCGGCCCTGACCCTTGGCAGTTCTGGGCTCAAAGGGACCACCAAGGCTGCACTGCACGTGACTGGGCTTCAGGACTCCATTATCACAGGCCTTTGAGAAGTTTAAATTACTGTATTCTTACTATTTGGTTTTCTTTACGGAATTCCTTCCCTTTTTTTAAACTTAGTTAAAAAAAAAAAATTCTTTTCCAGTGCTTTTTTCAGTTATTTGATATAGTGAATGATGGCATAATTTCCCCACGGCTGAATTAGAAAACAGTAAGTACTATAAAATGGAATAATTTTTACACCCTTATGTCTTTCACAGATTCATGAAACTTATGATGGTGTGATGTGACCAACAGAAGAGTTTTGCTCTGCTTTTAATTCCAACAAGAAGCAGAGCTGGAACCTGTTGAGAAGAGTCTCTTTTCACTTCATAGCTAAAGCAAACTGCCAGCGTTCTTTTTTCCAGCTCTGGGCAGGAAGATAAAAATCTATCAGCAGAAAATACTCGAGTGAAGTAACTGATATACACTAGGGACTTGTCTGTTTGCTCCCTAAGCCCTGAGTTCCTCAGAGCTGCAGCTCCCTGCTCTCTCTGCAGACAGAGGCTGGCTGTGGATGACAGTCACGTGTCTGGCCTGGTGCACACCAGGTGCACACACGAGCTGAGGGATCATCCCTGCACGCCCCATCCTGGAAGAACCGAGGTCACTGATGAATCTGACACGGTTTTATGGCATGGCAACAAAAGAAGGCAAAAGAAAGGCTACAATTGGTACCATTCCAACCACTTGACATTTTGCTGTGTGTAATGGAGATAGGAACTACAAGTTTCCTATTCATGCACAATTTGCTGTCTGAGAGCACTCTGTTCTCAAAGTCACAGGGGCTTGCAGGTCTGTGTCTGAGATGACTTTAAAAACAAAAACAACCTTTATGTGCAACACCTGTGTATCAAAACTTCACAATACAAATCACAAGCTGATGTCTGCTGTTAAGTGGATGAAAAAAACCCCAAAAAGCAAAAAGCAAATGTAAAACTGTGACCAAATCAAACAGGCAAACACAACAACCACCAAGAAAACAAGAAAACCAACAGAAACATCCCCACAAATCCAGAAAAAGATAAAAATCAGGTGAAGGAGGCAGAGATCCAACAGCAACAAAGGGCAGAGGAACTACAGGAAGGACAGCTCATAAGAAAGGAGAGATAAGAAGTGGCTATGGCATCAAACTAGCCAGGGCATCTGAGATAGTGTTCTCACCCTTCTGAAAACAATCTGACATAAAAATGAACAGAAAAGAAATGATGACAATTGTGATAATGGGAGTCTGCATGTTTAGCTTTAATATATCCATTGGGTGTGAGTTGTGTTTTCCTTGTTAAGTCACATCATCTGGCAAGGGTTTTTTTCTGTGCAAAGAAAAATACTGCAGTGGAAAAGGAGGCTGGCTGGGAAAACATTAAAAGCAAGAGCTAAAAATAAAGTACTCATTTTTAATATGTTGTATGGTTGGTTTGCTGGCCCTAGCACAGGCCCTAGGCTTACCCTGAGGCCTCGGCCTCTGTTGTTCTAAATTTTAATAAACAGGCACATTTTTTTAAAAAGTCATCAGCCTCCTTTTAATTTCATTTTGCCTGTTTACCACAAGGAGGCCCAGCAGCTCCTTGCTGAGGGCCCATTTCATGCAAGAACTGGCACTCAGAATATTAAATCAATTAAAAAGAAAAGGGTGGGGGGAGGCGGCAGTGAGGTGGCCTCAAAGGTTCAACTCTGCACTCTGCTTTTGTCACCAACATTAGCCAAGTTCCTGTGCTTGTTTTTTTGGAGAATTTGTAGTCAACAGAGCTTCAGTGCCTTTGATCAAATCAGTTGAAAGAGCAGCTTGGGGCTGGGTCAGTCATTGAGACCTGAGCACGGGCTGGGGTCCAGCCAACAAAAGAGCATTAGCTGCATCCACCCATACAGCTTTTCCTATTAATGAGCACAAAGCCTTTATTTTTGCAAACAGAGGGATGTTGGGAGGATTTTTGCACCATCAGGCCCAGGCACAAGGCTCTGCATCCTCCCAAGGAACAGAGCCAGCTCCCTTGAGTGCCAGAAGGCGCGGCCTCACTTGTAGCCCCGGTGCCTCCTGTGCCCAGGGCACGGCCCTGGCTGGAAATGTCTTGGGCTGCAGCACAGGAGCAGGGCGGAGCTCAGCAGCCTCATCAGAGCCCAGGGCCGCGGCCCTTCCCTGCCGGGGCACTCGCCTGGCCCGGCCCGGCCCGGCCCGGCCTGAGCAGCCCGGCCTGGCCCCAGGGGATGGGCTCCGCCCGGCCGCTGTGCCCACAGCCTTTTGGGCCCCAGGCTTTGCAAGAGGCTTTCTCCCAGCCTTGCAAAACCTTGGCCAAGTGTCCCTTTGCTGTGCTGTGAAGAGTAAAAACCCCCTGACATTTACCCTGGTGCACAGCTCATGAGGGATCCCTGCACACCTTAGGAGAGGCCAGAAATACTCCTGTGTGCCTCATGAGGGATCCCTGCACAGCTCAGCAGAGAGCCCAAAACATCCCTGTGTGCCTCATGAGGATCCCTGCACAGCTCAGCAGAGAGCCCAAAACATCCCTGTGTGCCTCATGAGGGATCCCTGTGTTATAAATTGAGGCGAATAATTTGTTCAGCCTTTCGAGAGTCAATCAGAAATTTATTGATTTCAGCAAGCGATGGCAAGCAAACAGCGCTGGGTGCAGCCGGGGAGTCCCCGCTCCGCCTACGGCTCACGCCGTTTCCCCCTTCCCACAGTCTTTTTATACTCTCTTTCTTCCGTGTCCGCTGTATCTCTGGGTGTAATCTGCGCTTGCGCCCTCTGTTGCTAGGGGGTCTTCTTTTACTCTCTGGTGGTCGTTTGAGGAAGGCTCCTCTCTTCTTCCTCGGTGGAAGTCCACGACCCTGTAATGGTCTTTTCCATATAAGGTTATATATTATATGCGTCTAAGCTCAGGTCTGGTTATCTACACAAGGTTTCCCCTTTGGATTCCTGTTATTTACACAAGGCTTCCCCTTTGGTTTTCTGTTATCTACACAAGGCTTCCCCTTTTTGTCTTGATGAACAAAGAGTCTTTTCTAACTTATCACACCTGCACAGTTCAGCAGAGAGCCCAAAACATCCCTGTGTGCCTCCTGAGGGATCCCTGCACAGCTCAGCAGAGAGCCCAAAACATCCCTGTGTGCCTCATGAGGGATCCCTGCACAGCTCAGCAGAGAGCCCAAAACATCCCTGTGTGCCTCATGAGGGATCCCTGCACAGCTCAGCAGAGAGCCCAAAACATCCCTGTGTGCCTCATGAGGGATCCCTGCACAGCTCAGCAGAGAGCCCAAAACATCCCTGTGTGCCTCATGAGGGATCCCTGCACAGCTCAGCAGAGAGCCCAAAACATCCCTGTGTGCCTCATGAGGGATCCCTGCACAGCTCAGCAGAGAGCCCAAAACATCCCTGTGTGCCTCATGAGGGATCCCTGCACAGCTCAGCAGAGAGCCCAAAACATCCCTGTGTGCCTCATGAGGGATCCCTGCACAGCTCAGCAGAGAGCCCAAAACATCCCTGTGTGCCTCATGAAGTGCAGGCCCAGATGATCCCACTGGAGGAAATGTGCCCTCAGCCCAGGGACGCTCAGCATGGGCTCCCCCAGCCCCTCGGGGCCCCGCTGCTGCTCACAGCGTCCCCTGCCTGGCTCCTGCCTGCCGTGCTCCTGGGCACGGAGCTCAGCCAGCGCTGGTGCCGGCTGGGCTTTGCTGGTGGTACCACCCAGACATATCTCTGACAACTCTATTTCTTTATTTGAACAGAAAATGTGGGCCAAGCCCTGCCCTGGCAGACAGGGCCTGCCCACCTTCAGTCATGGTTGGGGAACAGGACCAGGGGGCTCAGGGGTGGAGGATCTCGTTGTGGAGGGGTGAGTTTAGGGAAGGGCTCAAGAGGGTGCTGCAGCTGCGGCAGGGCAGATGGGGACAGAAGTGAAGAGCTGGGAACATGGGTCAAGTTCTCTCTGCCTGTGTTGTTAGGCTCGACTTCTGAAGATGGGCAGGAGCACCTTTGGAGAGAGGAGTGGCTGAGGCCCCAGCTGCCAGTGGCACACTGGGACCCTCCTGCACAGCAGGGCCCAGAGCTGGCAAGGCTCCCCAGCCCGGCTGGAGCTGCTGGCACACCTTGGCCCAGCTGGACAGCTGCCCCTCAAGGCCCTGGCGAGCAGGGGACGGCTCTGGGCAGGCTCCCTGGCCAGGAGCGGGCCCCAGAGCACAACTGCCTTTCAAGGGCAATCTTGTCCCTGCTCCTTCTCCTCCCCACCTTGCTCTGCCTCTGCCCTGTGCCCCCAGGGCTGCTCTTGGCCAGGCAGCCTCAGTGGGAGCCAGCACTGGCTGCAGCCCCAGCGGGCCCCCCAGGGCAAGGCCCAGCAATGAAGAGGCCAATGAAAGCACTGGGCAGCAGCAGAGCCCTCAGCAGAGTTCTTTGGACAACCACGGACTGGCCATAGATCCACTGCAGCCTCACTGGGAATGTTCCCTGACTATCAGCAGCCATTAATGGATGCTGTTTGAGGTCGAGATCTGCAAAACACTCACCATTTTCTCTTCCAGCAATACCAGATTCCAGCAGAGCACATCATCAGGCAAGGTGCTGCACCACCCACAATGGCCATCAACTTAATCAAACAAGGTGTTCCCCAGCAGAAAACTCTTCTCATGCTTTTCCAAATTTTGTCAGCACGTGTTGAGGTGCTGGCTGCATCTGTGGGAGCAATGGGGAGCCTGAGCCTGTGCTGTGCTCCACTGCTGAGCTGGCAGCACGGTGGATATGAGAAGGATGTCCTTGGTCTCTGTTTCCCCCAGAGCTGGGGACTTGCCGCCCCTTGGCACAGGAGTGCTCAGTACCCGAACCCCTGAGCCTGCATGCCATAATTCCTCTGTGCTGCGCCCTTCTGCTCCAAGCAATACTTGTCAAAGAGGTGGATAAAGACAAGGAAAAAGGGTTTTGGAGCTGTTCCAGGGCACTCCCTCCTCCAAACAGGTGCCATTCCTGATCTACCCAGAGACCAGGAAATTGCAGGCATCTCGGGCCCATGGTGCAGTTTGGGCTCCCTGTCAGCTGCTGCCAAATGCCTTCCCGCAGAGGCTGGGGAGAAGCTGCAGGCAGGCCAGGCTGGGAAACAGCCCTGCAGGCCGTGAAAGCAGCAGCGAGGCAGCCAGGCTGCCATGGATCCCTTCCCGCTGTGCCGGGCACAGCGTGTCCAGATGTGCAGGGAAAGCCCCCGGCTGCTGAGTCCCAGGGGAAGGCTGAGGGAAATGCACCCACCACGGCGTCTCTCCACATCACTCAGCATCTGGTCCAGATGCCTGGCTGCCTCCAGGGATTTCTTGTCTCCTGTGTCTCCATTCTTCCATGGAGGAGGACCTTAACAGAAAGTTGTTCCATGTCCCCTTCAGGCCAGAGTGGCAGTGAGTGCCCCTGGGTGATTGGTGCCCTCCAAGGCACTCCCTCAGCTCTGCCTTCCACTCAGGAGCAGGGGCAGGGGGACCACGTGCCTGCGGTGCCCCACACTGGGATAGGAGCCCCTCGCAGGGCCGTCGTCGGGGGATAAAAGACTCCCTGGAGCTGCCAGCAGCTCTAAACCCAGCCCCAGGCAGGGCCAGGGCTTGGCAGCAGCAGCAGAAGCAGCTCAGGCACCCTGAGGCCGGCAAAGAAGCTGCAAAAGGCACAGCCCCGGGGCACAGCGCAGGGCCTGGCCCCTTCCATCTCTGCTCTTCTCCGTGGCTGCACAGAGCACATGGAAGCGCGCACTGGAATTGCACATGGGAGGACGATGGACAGCTAAATGCTCCTTCCTGCCACTGACAGCCATTTTGTGCGATCCCTCAGGGATCCAGAATGGAGCCAGACAAGTTTTCCAGAATCTTTCAACCCTGTGATTCTCGGAAGGGAAATGGCCCATGAAGCACTGATTATTCTCTCAGGAAATGCACACAGAGAACTTGCCTCCAGCATTCTCCAAGAGATTCAAGCTGTCATCCAGTGGGGCATCCAGATAAGCCATGTCGCCATCCCAACCTAGAAGGGACCACAGATCAGAACCATTTCCTGGTCTGCTGGGATCCCCCTGTGCCTTTGGGAACTGGGCACTGCAAGGGGGTCGGGTAAGGCTGTGGGGACCAGATGAAAATGGCCATGGCCAAAGCTGCACAGGGGCCTGGGGAGCTCTGAGCTGGCTCCTGGTCACTCTCCACACGATTTCCTTGCCTTGTGCAACATCCCTGGGAGGGCAGCTGGAGCAGCCCATGGCCCATGGGGGCTCTCTCCCTCCCACAGAGGAAAGCCTCCCTAAAGCCCAGGGGAAAAAACATCCCCCAGCACTTCCCAGGGAGCAGGGAGCGCTGTCCCGGGAAAGGGGAGCCAGGCTGCCGGCTCACCTGCTCCCCGCGCTTGCAGCGGAGCAGCCTGGGCAGCCCTGGCAGGCAGGGCCACGGCCAGGAGGAGCGGGAGGAAGAGGCGCAGAGCAAGGGCCATGGTGCCTTGCCCTCTGCCAGTCCCCAGCTCTTGCTGCCACCGGTGTCCTGACACCGCTGTCCCAATGTCAGCACCACTGCTGCCACCGCCGCTGCTGCCGCAACAGCTGTGCTCAAGGACTGACTGCTGGGTCCTTGTGGTGCTGTGCAACCACGGGGCTCTGGCACCTCTGTGACCTCAGAGCCTGCTGTGACCCCAGAGCCTGCTGTGACCTCAGCCTGCTGTGACCCCAGAGCCTGCTGTGACCTCATGGCCAGGCTGGAGTTGTGTGGGGAGTGGGATCTGCCTTCTTTGGCAGGGATCTCATCCTGCCCAACAGCTCTGTCCCAGGGTTGTGACACAGTCCCAGCCCAGCTGGTCACACAGGTTGGGGCATGAAGGGATGGGGAGCAGCCCGGCCAAGAAGGACTTGGGGCTGCTGCTAGATGAGAGGCTGGACATGAGCCAGCCTTGTGCATCCAAAGCAGAGTGCCCAGCAGGGTGAAGGAGGTGATTCCACCTCTTTGCTCTGCTGAGACTCCACCTGGAGTACTGTGGAAGATGTTTTATATTGCTGGCCGGGGTTCTATGTACAAATCACAAACAGGACGGGGCTGCTGAGGAACGCGTCTCGAGCTGTTTCTGTTCCAGCATCAGTCTCATTACCTGGTTATGACAATGGGCAGATGCCAGCAGCTCACATCCCCGGCAGCAGACAAAGAACTTAATGGTACAACTTACTTTAAAAGCTTTTTGACCAATCACAC
Source organism: Vidua chalybeata (assembly GCF_026979565.1). Lineage (NCBI taxonomy): Eukaryota > Metazoa > Chordata > Aves > Passeriformes > Viduidae > Vidua > Vidua chalybeata. Next base: position 21,796 of record NC_071566.1, read on the forward strand.
AAAGCAAAAGCATAGTGACAATAGATTTATCCAATCACTATAAGCTCACGTACCTTTTGTTAAAACAATATTTGTTTGATTTATTTATTTTGAATACAATACCTACTTGTATTGTAAGCCTTAAAACCCAATGCACAGAGCTCCATTAGTAAGCTTAGAACTTCCTAATATCTTGCTAGAGATACTTTTCCGTAGCTTAGGGAGTTATTCTAGCCAAGCGTTAATACACAGACCATTGTACTATTTGTCCTTACTTTTCCACTTCTTATATAATTTTTCTGCTGACAAATCTTACAGCTACTGCTTTTCTCTAATTACAGTTCTGCTGTCTCTGAGGCCTGCCTTTTGCAGCTTTCCCAAAACCCTCTAATTGTAAAGATTCCTGCCTTTTACAGCGACTTCTGTGAGCCAGAGAGAAGTTTGATAAGAGGATCCATGTTTACCCCTGAAAGAATTTTCTACCAAGGTCGTTGACATAGAAACCAAGAAAGCAAGAAGGATAAATAAGAGAAAACCGCAACTGCCTAGTCCAATAAGAACTTTGCTTGTCTCTCATGACCGATGAGTAAACTTATGAGCTTTGTAAGAATGTAGAAAAAGCATGCATGCTAGAATAAAAACAGGGTTTGAAGCCTTCTGGAAATGGAAGGTGTTGCTTTGTATTGTCTCTGTCTCTACCATGACAGAGTACTGCATCCAGCTCTGGGTCCCCAGCACAGGAAGGACATGGTTCTGTTGGATCTAGTCCAGAGGAGGGACAAAATGCTCTGAGGGCTGGAACCCTTCTGCTTTGGAGACAGGCTGGGAGAGCTGGGGGTGTTCAGGCTGGAAGAGAGAAGACTCCAGGGAGACCTGATTGCTGCCTTTCAGTACCTTAGGGGGCTTGCAAAAGAGATGGGACAGAATTTTTGGTAGGGGCTTTTGTGACCAGACCGTGGGGGAATGGTTTTAATCTAAAGACGGTCGATTCAGACTAGACGAAAGAAACCCACTTTTTACACTCTAGGTTTTGAAACCCTGTCGCAGGTTGCCCAGAGAGGTGGACATCCATCCCTGCAGTCATTCAAGCTCCTGCTCTGAGAAACCTGACCTAGTCAGCTCACTGCAGGGCATTGGACTAGATGGCCTTTAAATGTCCATTCTGTGACATCACAGCTCCCCGAGTGTTCCAGGTGGAAGGCCCAGGACCTGGAAACGAGCACAGCAGACACTTCAGCTGCTGCCAAGGGCCACTTCTCCCTCGCCCTTCGCTCTGCCCGTCAGTGCTGAGCTGTTGCTGCTGCCTGGGCTTTTGCTGCCACCTGCTCTGAAGCCAATCCCAGCAGGATGTGCACTGCTGCCCCAGAGGAGGTACAGTGCCATTCCAGGGAGGGGGGCACCCTGCTTGGGCAGGCTGCAGCCATGTGGGAATGGATGGTGTGGGACAGCAAGCCCAGCGTGAGATTGTGCTGCCTCTTGCAGACGGCCAGAGACACCGTGGAGGAGATGGAAGTGGACGTGGTGCTGGATAGGGAAGAAATGATGGAGGTGGACACGGAAGAGACTGCCGAGGACATGGACGTCGACGTGGAGGACAACATCGAGGAGATGGACGTTGATGTGGAGGACAAGATGGAGGAGATGGAAGTCGATGAGAAGGATGAGGAGGAGCCCATGGTCCTCGGATGAAGATGGAGCCCCAGGAGCAAGAGAGGCAGATGCTTCCCACGCCCAGCCGTCAGGCACAGTGTGTCCCCTGACGCCAGGCTGGGGCTGGGCTGGATGGCCCCGCTCAGGGACACGGTGCCCGCAGGGGGCCCTGGATTGTGGTGGCACAAGCACCAGCCCCGGCCTGCCCTGCGCTTGCCTGGGGCCATGCCAGCCCTGCCGGCCCTGTCCCAGCCCCTGGGGCCCAGCTGCCAGCCCACCTGGGCCACTGCTGGCAGCAGAGTCCAGCACTGCTGCAGCCTTTCTTCAAAGACTGATGGAGATGAGGGACACAGATATCACCCCTCTGTAAATATGTTCTGAAGTTTAGAGGTTTTCTGTAAATATGTTTGGAAGTTTGTTAGACTATAGGTACCCATGTAAATATGTTCTGTAGATTGTTAGTCTATGGTCTCCCATGTAAACATGTTCTGTAGATTGTTGTTGTTCTAAGGATTGTTGCAATGAAACATGTTCTGTAAATCCTAGGTTTTGCCGATCTTTGGGAAAAAAATACTGTTTCTTTTTAAAATCTCAGTTCTCTTTGCAATTCCTTTGGGCCCAGACGGCGTTTGCACAGTTGTGGTTTCCACTTGTTCTGGGTTGCCGGGGCTGGAGGTCCCTGGCGGGGCTGGCACACCCCGGGGCTGGGGGTCCCTGTGCACAGGGGGTCCCACTGACACCACTGCTGGCACTGGGCACTGCTGCTCTTCCTGGGCTGGGCCAGAGCAGTGTCCCCAGGAGCAGAGCTGTCAGCAGCAGAGAGGGGGCTCTGACAGCAGTGGCCCCTGCAGCAATGCCCCAAAGCAGGCAGGAAGCCTTCAGCCACCCTTGCTGCTGGAGCCACGGGCACTCCTGGACCGGGAGGCGGCATCAGGCCACAGGGATGCCAAATCCACCTTCATGCTCTGAAGGCCATGACAGCCTTGGGAACTGTGGCACCCGGATCTGGGCTGCTGCAGGGGCTGATGTTTAAGGCTTGGAGCCTCCAAAGGCTCCGGGCTTCGCTTGCCAGCCTGCCTTGCACTGCCCTGTGCCCAGATTGTTCAAGAGACAAAAGCCAGGCCAGAGGATCCTCACCCTGCCCCCATTCCTGCTGCTGGCAGTGGCCACTGGCCCCTGTCCCCCACTCGGGTGACAGCTGGAGGGGCAGGGCAGGCTGTGCTGGGCAGGGTTCGGGGGGCTTTGGGCCCTGTGGCTGCTGCTGCTGGGGGCCATGGGCCCACGTCTACCTTTCCATTCTTCTCTCTTCCCTCCTGTCACTTTCCCCATTTTCTCTGTCTGGGAGCTTGGCTTCTCTCTCTCCTGTCTGCAGGTTCAGTCACACGTGGGACCCTGCAGGAACTGCCTATGCAACATCAACTTGAAGGGATTGAGAGATTTTAGAGGGGCGAGGATTTGAGTTAAAGGTAAGCCTTACTAGAGTTAGTTAAAATCAATTAGTAGATTAGATTGTCCACAAAGAAGTATCGTTTGTTCCATTTCTCATTTTGTTTCCCACCACCTTCCCTGTGCCCACAGACTGTGTCAAAGAGGGGCTGTGCTCTTGGTGGCTTTAAAGGAACTAAAGGCTCTCCCAGCAGAGTTTTCTGCAGAGATGCCCTTTTGTTGCCTTCTCTGGAGCTGCAGCAGCAATGTCTGTGTGCAGAGCTGGGGGCAGATCAGTGCTGGCACAGCAGCTGTGCCCAGCAGCAGCAGCAGCACTTGGTGTTGCCAGTGCTGCTCCCATGGCCCTGCCCCGCTGCCCTGGTGGCCCTGGTGTTGCTGCAGGGCCTGAGTGCTCTCGGGACCGGGCACAGTCCTGGGGGTGGCAGTGCCGGGGCTGCAGCAGGGACAGGCCATGGGCACTGCTGGGGCAGCGCTGACGCCTCAGGCCAGGGCCTGGGGGCTCCAGGCTCCTTGCCCAGGCTCTCTCAAGAACACGGCCAGGCCAATGCTCAGCACAGAAAACCCCCGTCAGCAGCCCCAGGCTGGCCGTGGGCAGGCTGGGGGCAAACAGCACGGCTGGTGCTCTGCCAGGGCCCTGGGGGAGACGGGAAGGAGCAGCAGAGCAGGGCCTGATCCATCCCCAGTGCGCTGCACAGCCCAGGGCAGCGTCCCAGAGCATCCTCATGGAGCTGCCAACAACATCCCCCCTCTGCAGCCCTGGCCTCTCCCCCAGCTCACACAGGTGCCGCATCCTTGCAGGCACAGACACGGCAGCGCTGGCTCAGGAGCCCCTGTTTGCATTGCACACAGCAGGCGGGAGCACCCCCGTGCTGCTGCTGTGGGGACATGAACCTGAGGGAGCACAAATGCCATCAGCCCCTGGGGCCAGGAAGGGCTGGGGGATGCCAGGGAAACCACTCAGCTTTGTCCTGGCCTCTGCACTCAGGCAGAAAGTTTGTTCCCATCAGCTGGGACTTTCCTGTCCCACTGCAGACGCTGTTGCTCAGAGCCAGGGCTGCCTGGCAGCCACCCCCAAACTGCCCTGAGCATTTCCTTGGCTTCACCTCTGCTTTCTTTACTCTTCCTGCTACGAATTTCTTCCTCTTCCCCACCCCAGTTCCCTGCCCTGCACACAGCCCATCCCTGTTTGCCCTTTCCTCTCTGGCCCCACTCCTCATTGCAGTTCCTGACTTGGCACCATGGGAACGTCCCTTGGGGAGCAGGATCATCCCACAAGTGCTGCAGGAATTGTCTGCAGGCTCCTGCAGTGCCTCGTGCTGCTCCCTTGCCAGAGGCAGCCCAGGCCAGGGGGGCACATCTGGGCTGTTGTGTCTGCCTGTGGGGCTCCCTGTTCTGGGCAAGGAGGAGGAGCTGCAGAGGCTCTGCAGGACTGACAGGATGGGCTTTGGGGCTGGGAGGAGAAGCTGAGGGACCTGGGCTGCTGCAGCTTCTGAAGAGGAGGCCCAGGGCTCCTCCTGCAACTGCTCCAAGGGTGGTTTCAGACAATCCCAGAATCAGCAAGGCTGGAAAAGACCTTGGAGATTATCAAGTCCAACCTGTGCCCTGACACTGCCTTGTCTCCCCTGAGCCTCCTCTTCTCCCGGATAAACAACCCCAGCTCCCTCAGCCACTCCTCACATGAATTGTTTGGCAGTCCCCTCACCAGCCTTGTTGTCCTTCTCTGGACACGCTTCAGACCCTCAATGTCCTTCTCGGCCCTACTCCAGCTGGCAAAACCATTCCTGATCCAGGCCAGGAGCCATTGGCCTTCTTGGCCACCTGGGCACACGGCTGGCTCATGTCCAGCCTGCTGTCCCTCAGTCCCTGCAGGTCCCTTTCTGCCTGGCTGCTCTCCAGCCCCTCTGTCCCCAGCCTGGAGTGCTGCAGGGGTTGTTGTGGCCAAAGTGCAGGACCCGGCACTTGGACTTGTTAAACCTCACCTTGCTGGATTTGGGCCCTGGATCCAGCCTGTCCAGGGCCCTGTGCAGAGCCCTCCTGCCCTCCAGCAAATCAACACTCACACCCAGCTTGTTCTCATCTGCATATTTATTGATGGTTGACTCAGTCCCCATCCTGATCATCAATGCAGATATTGAAATCCACACTGGCTGGCTCTGACCCCTCGGCCATCCTGTGGGTGCCCTGTGATGTCTCTCAAGGTGATCTGTTCCAGAACCTTGCCGGGCACCGAGGTCAGGCTGACAGGCCTGGAGTTCCCCAGATCCTCCTTCCAGCCCTTCTTGGGGATGGGCTCACACTGGCACCTCCAGTGCTCTGGCACCTCCCTGCTGAGCCAGGACTGATGGGAAATGATGGAGAGCAGCTTGGGGAGCTCATCCACCAGCTCCCTCATCCCCCTAGGATGGATCCCATCCCATCCCATCCCATACACCTGTGAGCATCTGAGTGGCTCAGCAGGTCACCAGCTGCTCCCTCCTGGATTACAGGGGGCTGTTCTGCTCCCTGTCCCCATCCACCAGCTGAGGAGAACACTTGTCCTGAGGACAACCTTTCTTTTCATTGAAAAACTGAGGCAAAGAAGGGTTTAACTACCTCAGCCTTTTCCCTATCTTTAGTGACTGCATTTGCCACCACATCCAATAGTGAATAGATGTTGTCCTTGCCCTTCCTTTTACCACTGATGTATTAATAAAGATATGTTTTTATAGACCTTTACAGAAGTGGCCAGATTGAGTTTTAAGTTGGCTTTTGCCTCTCTAGTTTTTTTCCTATGTGGCCTAGCAACCCTTTTAAGGATTGCTGAAAACCTGACCCTCCTTCCAAAGATGATACACCCTCTTTTTTACTCCTTAGTCCTTGCAACACTCCTTGCCCATCCAGGCTGGCTGTTTCCCTCCTCGGCTCATCTTTCAGGACACTGGCATAATCGGTTCCTGTGCCTTCAAGATTTCTGTTTTGAAGCACACCCACCCTTCCTGGACCCCTTTGTTTTTAATGGCTGCTTCCCAAGGTACTCTCAAATAAGTCTCTTTAACAGGCCACTGTCTGCCCTCTGGAGATCCAGTGTGGAAGTTGTATTGATGCCCCTCCTTTTTTTCACCAAATTCTGAAAACTTTATAATTTCATGGTTACTGTACCCCAGATGGCCTCCAACCCCCCATGTCCCACCAGCCCTTCTCCAGTTCAGCAGTTTGTGAACAGCAGCTCTGGGTAGTCCCTCCCCTGGTGGGCTCACTCACCAGCTGTGACAAGAAGTTGTCCTCATACACTCTAGGAACCTCCTGGACTGCCTCTTCTCTGCTGTGTTGAGATCCCAGCAGATAGCTGGCAGGTTAAAGTCACCTACAAGCACAAGGTCTGGTGGCTTTCAAACAGACTCCGAACTTTTTAATTCAGAGAAGAGGTGACAGAAGCATTCCCCAAGTGATCTTGATGCTGAATGTCTCCTTGGGAGCTCTGGGCATGTAGGAGAATGAGCCCCTTGAGGGCTGACCCTGTTTGGACAAGCTGCTCCTCAGCCCCAGTCTCACCATGTCTGACATGGCCCACCTGGCACTGACATCCCTGTGCCCTGCAGCAGAACCTTGTCCCTGAGCTCTGCAGCTCCATGTCCCAGCCCACTGCACCGTGTCCCACCTGCTCTCCTCAGGGCTCTGCCTGCACACAGGCCCAGGAGAAGTTTTCCTGTTTGAAAGGAATGAATGGAAAAGCCTGAGCAGGTTTCCTGAACAACAAACCCCACTCAGGAAGCACCTGCTCAGTACAGGCTGCCTGGAATGGTGTCACCTTTCTACAGTGTGACCAGAAATGATCTCTGGAAGCAGAATTCTCTGAGCCCTTCAGCTGAATTCTCTGTCCCTGTCCTTTCCCTGGATCTCTGTTGCAGATGGAAGCTGCTGCTGCCATTCTGACTTTAACCTCCCTTTTGAATGCAAACAGATGTTCCCAAGTGTGTTAAACAAGTGTTGCTCAATGTTTATGCAGAGCTTTTTGGTTCCTCATGGAACCAAGCACACCCTTGTGACACAGCGGGGGCTCATGGAACCAGTGGTCCATTGTGACACTGCCAATTCAAGAAAACCATGGCGACACCATGGAACCTCATGGAACAGAGGATCCACTGTGACACAACAGAGCCACAGTTGCAGCGGCAGCAGCGGCAGCAGCAGCGAAAGAAGCGATTTTTTCGAGTCCCTCTTGCTCTTCCTCTCCCTCTTCCGCTGTCCCGCAGCCTCTCCCGCTCTCCCTTTCCCGCTGCCCCCTCCGCTCCCAGTCTCCCTCTCCCCTGCCGGGCCGAGCCATGCCCCCGGCCCGCCCCCGGCCCCGGGCGGGGCTGCCCCGTCCCCGTCCCCGTCCCCGTCCCCGTCCCTGTCCCTGTCCCTGTCCCCGGCCGTCCCGCCGCGGTCTCGCCCCCGCCCGGCTCTGGCCGTGCTGGCGCTGGCGCTGCTGGGCGGGCATCAGTGCCTGGGGCTGGGGCGGCATCGCCGCCCTTTGGCTCCGCCTGGCCCGAGCCCGGCCCCGGCCCCGACGTGGGCTCCAGTCCCGGCCCCGGCCCCGGCTCCTCCCGGGCCCCGCGGAGGACACAGGCGGCGCGGCCGCTGCCGCCGCCTCCGCTGCGGCTTCCCCGGCCCGAGCTCCGCCGCTCGGCAGCGCGGCCGCCGGCCCCGAGCCGCCGCTGTCCCGTTGCCAGGAGCGAACGCCTGGGGATGGCCGGCCCGGGGCGCTCGGGGGGCGCTCGGGGGCCGCTCCTGGCCCCGGGCCGAGCGCTGACAGCCGCGTCCCGCCCGCAGGGAAGGCGCAGGAGGCCCTGCAGGAGCGGTACCGGCTGGGTTCGCTGCTGGGCAGCGGCGGCTTCGGCAGCGTCTTCGCGGCCACGCGGCTCTCGGACGGCGCCCCGGTGAGCGGCGGGGCTGGCGGCGGGCGCAGGAGGAGGAGGAGGAGGAGGAGGAGCAGGACAAGGAGGAGGAGGAGGAGGATGGGGTTGGGCTAGGCGGGGAGCGAGCTGAACCCGCTGCTCTCCCTTGCTCGCAGGTGGCCATCAAAAGGGTGCCGCGGGATCGCATCCGGCACTGGGGCGAGCTGGTGAGTGAGCGGGGCCAGCGGCAGAAGCTGGGCCGTGCCGGGCGGGGATGAGCCGGGGCCCGGCAGGGTGGGAGCTGCCGGGAGCCCTGCAGGGAGAGCGGGCGTGGGCTGAGCGGGGCATGCAGAGCATCCCGGGCTGGCTGAGGGCTTCCCCAGCCCCGGCACGGCCTCAGCCCCACTGACGGCATCGCGCTCCTCCCGCAGCCCGACGGCACCAGCGCACCCCTGGAGGTCGTGCTGCTGGCCAAGGTGTCCACTGGCTTCCCCGGTGTCGTCCAGCTCCTGGAGTGGCTTGAGCTCCCCAACGACATCGTGATGGTGCTGGAGCGCCCAGAGCGGTCTCAGGACCTGCACCATTTCATTCGGGCACGGGGGTTCCTGTCCGAGGAGGAGGCGCGGGGGCTGTTCCGCCAGGTGCTGGAGGCCGTGCGGCACTGCACCAGCTGCGGGGTCCTGCACAGGGACATCAAACCAGAGAACATCCTGGTTGACCTGGCCACCGGGCAGGCCAAATTGATTGACTTCGGCTGTGGCACCTACCTGCAGGACACAGCCTACACTCACTTTGCAGGTGAGCCCAGGCAGGGGTGTGCTCCTGGAACTGGTATGTTATGGCCCAACATCTCCCAGCCCAAGCTGGGTGTGTCAGCAGGGATTCTCCCTTTTGCTGCCCTTCATGGCACTGAGTCTTCAGCCGAGTTGCGTTTGAGCAGGGCTGGGTGGGGAGCCAGCTTCCAGCCCTGCTGGCAGCCTTTGCCCACCACTCTGCCCAGGACTGGGGCTGGGGCTGGGGTTGCCAGCCTGACAAAAACACCCGTGGGTGGGGGTAGCAGAGATGGTTGGCCAGAACCTGTGGCCCAGCCGGTTTGTGTGCAGGTGAGAAAGGGCCTGTACTGCTTCGCTCACCTGGTTTACTATGATTCATAATGGTTTTTGGGGCAATGCAGGCAGGGAGGATGAAGGCATTGTTTTTCCCCCACACTGGGTGGGTTTTTCCTGGTCATGGTCGGGCCTTGCCAGGGCTTTTGCCACTCTCTTCTGACACCAGTGGCTTCTTTTCCAGTCCCAAGTCTGTACACAAGTCCCCGGTGCTGGCGAGAGGGCAGCGGTCACCCCGTGTGCCACTGGGGCAGCCCCCGCATGCCCAGGGATGCTGGGGCCAGGCTCTGGGAGCAGCAGCATCCCCCTGCTGAAGCCCATTTGTATTCCATAGGAACACGGTCATACAGCCCCCCGGAATGGACCCACTTTGGCTGGTACTATGGCAAGCCAGCTACCGTCTGGTCCCTGGGCATCCTGCTGCACCAGATGGTCTGCGGGGAGCACCCTTTCAGGAGGAGCCGGAACATCAGCTGGGACCATCAGCTCTCGCTGCCACAACGGCTCTCTCCAGGTGGATCCTCATCTCTGGCCACGGGGGCAATACCAGTGCTGGGAGACAGCAGCAGCTCGTGAGCATCCCGCTCATCAGATGGGAACACGCAGCCCTTGTGCTGGAGCTGAGCTGCTCTGCCCAGCACTGGTGGCCGCTATCCGAGCTGGTTTTGCTTGTCCTGGTTCCCTGACAGCTGGGGCCCTGGGCAGAACCCTGACAACCTGGGCTCACCCAGGGAAGGAGAAGGAGGCCCTGGAGAAGCTGTGCCAGGTGGGGCTGCTGCTGCTGGAGACAGCGAGGACAACATCATGGATGACAAGCTCTTGCTCCACCTGGCCACCAGCAGCTGAAGATGATGGACTTGGATTCTGACACCTTCTTCAAAGCCAGGCTCCACAGGGAATCTGCAGATGAGTCCACACGCAGGGGGATGCTCCCAGATTTGGGCATAGCTCAGCCTGGCCTGGAGCCAAAGGTTCCCCCTTTGCTGGGGCGGATGCAGCTGATCCTTCAGTCGGCTGCCAGGCTGCTTTTGGCAGGGCTGGGGGCTTGGGCTGGGGTGGGTACGAAATGGGAGTGGGCTCCTGGCCCTGCCAACAGCCCCCAGCACCCACCGTGCCCCGGGCTGGGGCTGGGGCTGGGGCAGCCAGCCCGACACAAACAAACCCCATGGTGGGAGCAGAGGTGGGACTCCAGAACCTGTGCAGGGGCTGCTTTGCTTTGCAGGCAAGGAAGGGCTTGGGCTGCTCCACTGCCCTGTTTGCTTTGGGATCACAGTTATTTTGGGGGGCAGTGCAGGGGGAAGGGAGAAATCCTGGGCTTCCCTCACCCGTGGGTGGGGTTTTCCCTGGCATGCAGGGGTTGGGCCTTCCTCAAGCCCCAGAGAGAGAGAAGATTTTTGACCTTTCTTCTTGTTTCCCCTTTTTGTCTGTAATCTACTTTCAATAATTTGTTGTGTGTTTTTCTAGAGGAAGCGTTCCAGGTGGGGTCCAGTCTGGATGGGGAAGTGCTTGGGAGCAGCTGTGGCGTGGATGGGCCGTGCCCTTGGAGAAGGCTGAGGACATCGTTTGGGACCAGCTTTTCTTCCAGCGGGGGATGGCGTCAGGTGGGTCCCGTCTGCTTGGCATGGTGGGATCAGAGCTTTGGGGAGATGGCAGCGAGCACAGGAGCATCCTGCTGCGGGCAGCTGCTGAGGGCTGGATGTGCCGTGGCTGGCTGCAGGCTGGGCACATGTCCTGCCCTCCTGCTCTGCTGCCAAAGGCAGCAGTGATGGGCAGCTCTGGGCACCGCTCTGGGCACGGCCAGCATGGCCTGGGCACCGCGGGCGGCTGGGACAAGGGGACAGGAGCCTTCAGCTGACGGGCGCTTTCTGCTTTCTCTCCTTGCAGCCGGGCTCTGCGGGTGCTGAGGCTGCTCTGGGCTCTGCCAGGGCTCTGCTGGAGCTCAGCACCGGGCCAGAATCAGCCAAAGAAGAAATGGTGTGACCTGCAGCACAGCCTTGCTTGAGCATTTCAGCAACACAGCTCAAGTTTGCAGAGTGTACACCTCCAAAGGAAAACATGCCACCACCCAAAAAATAAACTTGTTCAATACTTTTCTGAGATGAAATCAATCTGGGATGACCCCAAATGACATTTTGAAGCTTGCTCAAGCTGTAGCTCAGCCCTTCTCTGAACAGTTCTCTCCCCCACCTGCCTTTTACTTCCCAACTGCTCCCTCTTTTCCTCCAGTGAGTTCCCAGCCCGTGGCAGTCTCCATCACACTGCTGCCTTCCTTGGTGCCCCTCACCACGAGGAAGACCACCACGAGGATAAGTCCCCCGGCTTAGGGACTCATCCTGTCACTGGCTGAGGAGCAGCAATGTCTCAGAGGTCTGGTGGGATTTTAGTGTCCTTCAGAGCTGCTCTCCAGCCCTCAGCTCTCCTCACTGCTGAGCTCCCACTCCCTTTTCCTTGTCTTTCCAGCAGAAGGAGCTCTGTGAATCCCCTTGAGCCTCGCCACTCTTCCCAGCCCATGCACCCACCTCAGTTAGGCTGAAGCTGCAGCTTCTCTGTCTCCTCTGGCACACCAGTCCAGTCCCCTGTGCGGGGAGCCCCAGCCCCAGAGCACAGCACTCAGCAGTGCAGTCTGGGCTGGAGCAGCTGCCCTGCAGCCCTGGCTTGGCTCTTGGTGGCAAGGGAATGCTCCCTGTTTGCAGCTGTCCCTGCAGGATGGCCCCAGGGCAGAGCCCAGCCAGGCTCCCACTGCAGCCCCTGAAGCTTGGGGCAGACAGGGGTCCCAGAGCTGAGGTTCATGGGGAGCACCCGCAGCTGTGCCTGGCACTCTGTTGCCGTGTGTCACAGTGCAGGCTGCCTTGTACTGGGTGAATGGACCAGCCCCTGCTTTGACTGACAGGGGCCTCGCCCATCACATCTCTCCCGAGGCTGCAGGCATTTCACAGGCCAGAATCTGAAGGGGTGCAGCCAGAGGGCCCTGGGGACTCTCTGTTGGTCAGACACCTGGCACAGGCTGTACAGATGGGCTGGGGAGCCCTGAGCCCTCTGGGCAGGTGGCCCCATACCTGTCACAGGATGGGGCCACACGCAGGAGCGTCATTACTACGTCAGCGGGCTGTTCTTTGGTGAGATCCAGCAGGGCCCTGTTCAGCCTGTGCTCAGCAAACTGATTGTCCATGAGCCACTGGTGGATGTACCTCACCATGGCGGGCAGCTGGAGAAGGCACGGGGAGACTTGGAAAGCTGCCAGAGGGAGGAATGTCCCCAGCTTCCCCAGAGAAGTGCTTCCCTTCCCACCACACTGCCATGGCCTCAAAGGCTTCCAGTGACCAGCGGGCGTGGCTTGGGAGGCCAAGCAATTCCTGGAGGCTCAAGCCCTGGCCACAGGCTGCTTATTTGCTTTGGATTGCAAAACCCCTCTGCTACGAGCATATCCAGCAGGGCAGCACAGGTCTTGGCTTTGAAGGTGTGTGAATATGCTCTGAGCCCTGTGCCCATGGTGCTGGTCTCTTCCTCCTGAATCCTCTTGATGAATTTGCAAACCAGGTGTAGGAGAAGGGCAGGAAGCCAGGGGTGTTCCACGGAATGCTCCAAGCGCGGTGCTCGGCTGAGCGGTGACAGCAGGCCCAGCCCAGGTGGGGATGGCTGCAGGTACCTGCGCTGTTCTGCAGAAGAGGCCACGGGCAGGGTCCTGCTCTTGTGTGCGGTCCACGGCTGCATCTGGCAAAGAGCGAGCGCAGCCAGAGCTGAGGGGCTGCGGGAGAGGCCGGAGAACACAGCCCAGCCCTGAGCTCCCCAGGCAGGGACAGCCCCGGGATGCCCCAGGGGATGGAGCACGGCCACTGCGGGGTGTCTGCCCGGCCCCTCTTCTGTCCTGTCCGTGGGCATGTCCCCAGGGGATGGGATGGGATGGGATGGGATGGGATGGGATGGGATGGGATGGGATGGGATGGGATGCCATGGGATGCCATGGGATGCAATGGGATGCAGTGGGATGGGATGCAGTGGAATGCAATGGTGCCAAGCTGGCTGCAGGCACCAACCCTGTAGCCCAGCTCTGCCACTCACCGTCCTGCAGTGGCTCAAATGGCACCACCTCTTCGTTTTCTTCTACTGGGGCAGCTCCAGGGCCTTCTTCCTCCTCTTCCAGCCGGGCCAGCTTGGGCACTCTCGGGGGTCTCTGCTCCATGGCAGTGACTGGATTTGTGGCTACTTGCAGGAGAGATGCCTCGGAAAAGCTCCGAGTCAGCAAGTCCTGCAGTCGTGCCTGGAAGGCACCTTCAAGAGAGAAGCCTCAGGAAGGCTACAGGACAGCAAGTCCTGCACTCTGGTCTCGAGGGCTCCTGCCACAAGGACAGGAGAATCCTGTCAAGGATTGATTGTGGTCTGGCCTCGAGGGCACCGGTGGCAGGGATGGGAGATGCCTCTGGGGCACCAAGTCCTGTGGTCTGGCCTCGAGGTCAGCTGCAGTAATAACGCCTGGGAAAAGCTCCGGGTCAGACACGAACGAGTGCGCTGTGCGGGGGCTCCTCACGGCACCGCTCTGTCCCATCCTGTCCTGTCGTGTGCTCCAAGCACTGTGGCGCGGTCTTGTCACCGCCAGCTCCTGTGTCACCCTGTGTCACAAAGGGCCCTTGGACACGCTGTCCTGTTCCATGCCACGGTGACCATGCAGCACCGTGTCACAAAGGGGCCCTGCACACACTGCCCCCTGCCCTGGGGCTGACCCCAGCCCAACCAAAGTGGCCCAGGTTGGAAGGAATCCCTCACCCCAAGTGTCTAAGACAGCCCGACAGCAAACGCTGCCCTGCTCTGCGGGCTCAGGGCAGCAGAAGGAGCCCCCAGGGCTGCCGACGCAGCTGTGCTGGGAAGGGCACGGGGCCTTCCACAGAAGCTGGCACGGCCTCCTTGGGACACGTCCCGGCTGGTGGCCATCCTAAACCCGCGGGTGTGACACAGACAAGGAACGTGTGGGCCAGGGCACCAATGCTGCTCGGACCCCTGGGGCCCGGGGAGCTCTGACATCAGCAGGTGTGGCAGAGTCCCTGCCCAAGCAGACCTGCCACCCCCCGAGCCCTGGCAGCTCTGGTGCCCTTCTCCTGCCCCAGAGACCTGTGCCCATGGGGGGCTTCTGTGCCAGAGGGAGCCAAAGCCCACGTGCATTGGGGGCTGCGCTCCTGCCTGCAGGGGCTCTTGGCAGGAGCACCTGGAGCAACTGCTGGCAACACTTGGTCTCTGTCAGAAGCTCTTGCCCCATGCTGAAATTATTTTCTCATTGAAGTTCTTGCCTTCAGCACAAAAAACACCTTAGTGGCAAAGGCACAGAAGAATCTGGCAAGTAAGAATCCTCAGTTCAGGAAAGCTTGACTTCCCATTGTTCAACTCAAGTAGTTCCAAATATTTGCAAACTTCCCAAATTAATTTGGATGGCGTGAGGAGGTGAAGAGTTGGAATTTTGCTTCCCATCTCAAAGCAGCAACTCATTTGCTTTAACCTCATCCACTGAGGATCACTTTACAGAACATAAGACTACACAAAAAAAGGGCAAAAACAAGGGCCATTCTTTGGTTTTCTATGAAGGGATGATAATATCCTAATTCTCTTAAGGAAAAAAGCTCTCAAGAAATGAAAGTCCACTCAGTGGTACAAAAGCCCAAAGAAATGAGTAGATGGCAAAAGGGCTAATCCTCCCCTAGTACAGATATCTAAGTGGCCAGTAAAGTGCAGCTCTCCCCTCTTGTTCCCTGCAGCAGAATCAGGACCATGAAGAGGAAAAGTCACAGATATTCTTTCTGCCCTCCCTAACCAAAGCTGTGCCAAAGCACAGATGCTGCCTTCCAACTGACTCAAATTCCAGCCTAGATGTCTCCCCTTCCACACAACTCCTTCTCCAACACCCCACCAGCACCAACCCCCCCAAACTCCCGCACAGATCCCTCAACACCCCGCCAGGAGCCCCAGCTGTCCCCGTCCCTCCGCAGAGCTTCCCCACCCTCCAGCAGACGCCCTGGTTCCCTGCAGGTGCCGTGGGATGGCACTCAGGAGGATCTGCTCCAAGGCCTTCCCCTGGAGCACGCTCAGGCTGCCAGGCCTGTGGTTCCTGGATCATCCTTCCCACCGAGCCTTCCTGTGCACGGCTGTTCCATTTGCACCTTTGCGCTCAGCTCGGACTTCTCCACTGACCCACGAGTGCTGGTTGGAGAGGATGGAGAGCAGCCTGGCAAGCTCTTTCTCCAGCTCCCTCTTTACTCTCGGGGAGGTAGAACATTCCACAGGAAAGCAACTGCTGCCACAAGGAGCGGGTGGCCTCAGGCACCTTTGGCAAGGAAACGAGGCCTTTGTTTGACAGAAGGAAGCACAAGCAATTCACATGAGTAAACAAGTAATTAGCACAGACGTACCTAAGTACTTAGCACCAGTTAGCATAAGAAAAACCTGGCAGGCCTAACTTGACCTGAGAGTGACTTGACAAAAAGCTTTAGCCATAGTCTACCAGAAGAACTAAGGGCAAGTGTGGAGTCAGCCCTGTGCAGGGAAGCCATGAGGAAGACTTTGTGCTGCTTTGGGGCATGGAGACGGCTCCTGGCCAGGGCCTGGACATCAGCTTCAAGTACAGCAATCTGACACAATGTATTTCTAACCCCCTGCCTATCGAATCACCTCAGCAGTGTAAAGATGGATGGTATGTTTGATACAATTCCTACATCAACCCACTGAAATTTATAGGTGGTGGAGAAACATTCCAGTGGGTGCAGACCCCTGCCCTCCTGCCAGGTCAGTAAAAGGGCTTTTGGCAGACAGTGCATTTGTCTGCCGATTTCTTTGAATAAGGGAGACCCCTCAGGACTGCTGTATCCTGAGGGAACTCCGTTGGCCTTGACCTGTAGGCACTGCACAAGCTTAAAATCAGCTGCCTCAGCTTCCAGGACCTCTCTTGGCCAGCATCCTGACGTGGATGCAGGACTGCTGCGAGGCACTGCTGGGACCCAGCGGGACGGGACCGGCTGTCTCGTGTCCACGTAGCACCCCCTGACACAGCCAGGGTCATCCTGAAACCAGAGAAACGCTCACGTGTCAGCACAGGGGAGCAAGGAGCACTGGGCTCCCCTCAGGGTATCTCAGCTGGGCTCGCTCCACAACACACCCCCACTTTAAGGCCTGCTGATGCCCAGCTGCCAGAAATGCCTACCTTGTTCTCTCCAAGATGCACGGGGAGAGCCAATGAGCAGGATGCCTTGGGAGGCAAACTTTCCCAGCCTTTTCTGAGGCCAGGGACACACCAAGATCAGCCAAGACTCTCCACGCTGCCTGGCCCTCACAGCCCAGCTCTCTGCTGGCCCTGGGCCACAGCAGCATCCACCAAGCAAGAGGCAAATGCATATTGCCAAGGGTTGAAACCCAGCAGACTGGGAAGATGTGAAAAGTGTGTGCGTAAAGGCCTTTTAATTCACAGCTCTCAAAGAGAGCTTTGGGGCTCGTGGCTGGACAGAGATGCTGCTGCTCAAGCCTCTGTCCAAAGGGGGGAACACACCCTGCTGCAGGTGCTTGGGCTGGTCTCCGCAGGTCCAGGCGGATGCCAAACCTGCTCTTCACAGCCTTCTCCCTTGCCCTGCCCCTCTGCCAAGCGCAAAGGGCCTCAAGGACTGAAAGGACCACAGAGAGCCCAAGGGGGACACTTGCACCTGCCTGACTGGGAGCTCCCTGGGAAGCACTTCCCTTGAGAAGCAAGCCCCTTTCCTCCAAAGGCATTTCCCCAAACGTGTAGCTTTCCTGGGGAACACCAAGACACTCTTAAGAAAAGCTGGCAAGGCTGAATGACTTCAGGTCCTTTCAGGACAGGCACTCCAGCTGTAGCTCGTAATCCCCAAGTGGGTTTCCAGGTGGAGGTTCAGAGGTGCAGCCCCAGGCCCTCTACAAACACAGGCTGCCTGCTGCCTCTTCACCTGCCTCACCTCCTGCCTGGGGTCACAGCAGCAAAACCAGGCTGTTCCAGCCAGAGCCCAGAGCCCTGTTCCCGCAGGACGCTCTTGCCAGCACCTTCCAGGAGTCTCCACTGTGCACGCAGCGCTTTTCATGCCCACTCTCAAGAGCCTTTGGAACGCAGAGCACAACCTGGCTGGCTCTGCCACCAGCACAGCCCAAACACAGGCGGAGGAAGAAGCAGCAGGGGTTGTTTTGCGGCCATGCCCAAGAGAATTTTGATATGAGGATCTATGTTTACCCCTGAAAGAATTTTCTACCAAGGTCGTTGACATAGAAACCAAGAAGGGAAGAAGGATAAATAAGAGAAACCTGCAACTGCCTATTCCAATAAGCACTTTGCTTGTCTCTCGTGACCAATGAGTAAAGTGTAAACTTATGAGCTTTGTAAGAATGTCGAAAAGGCATGCATGCTAGAATAAAAACAGGGTTTGAAGCCTTCTGGAAATGGAGGGTGTTGCTTTGTATTGTCTCCGTCTCTACCATGACAGAGTACTGCATCCAGCTCTGGGTCCCCAGCACAGGAAGGACATGGTTCTGTTGGATCTAGTCCAGAGGAGGGACAAAATGCTCTGAGGGCTGGAACCCTTCTGCTTTGGAGACAGGCTGGGAGAGCTGGGGTGTTCAGCCTGGAAGAGAGAAGACTCCAGGGAGACCTGATTGCTGCCTTTCAGTACCTTAAGTGGGCTGGTAAAAGAGATGGGACAGAATTTTTCGTAAGGGCCTTTTGTGACCAGACTGTGGGGGAATGGTTTTAATCTAAAGGACGGTTGATTCAGATGAGATGAAAGAAACCCACTTTTTACACTGTAGGTTTTGAAACCCTGGCACAGGTTGCTCAGAAAGGTGGACATCCATCCCTGCAGTCATTCCAGCTTGTGCTCTGAGCAACCTGACCTAGTCAAAGGTGTCCCTGCTCACTGCAGGGCATTGGACTAGATGGCCTTTAAATGTCCCTTCCAACCCAAGCCATTCTGTGCTCCTGTGCTCCATCAAAGCAGTGTGGGATTAGTGCTGGGGTGATTATGCTGGCACCTGTATTTTGGCAGTTGTGCCGTTTAGCAAATGGCCAAGAGAGGATTGATGGGCTGGGCAGTGAAGTCTGCAAATAACACACAGTGTGCTCAAGGAGAAACAGGAGAGGAACACAGCTTCCAGTTCAGATAAATGCCAGCATTTTGCTGCCCATCCCATGTTAAGAAAGAAAGGAATGTCCTGATGATCCCTTTGTGTGGGTACCCTATTGGCAGTATCAGAACTTGTGTTCTGTAAGACAGTTAAGTTGTTACAGCTTCTTGCCCCATTTCTCACTGGATAAAACCCAAATACTGCATTTTTCCATGTCTACTTTCTTCCAAGTCAAGGCAAATCTTGTTCATTATGGAGTGGGACATATTCATCTGTTCACAAGCAAATTCTTCTTGCCATTCACACAATGTGGATTTGCTCGAATCAGACTGTAATTAAGGTCTACCTCTCACTAGTATTAAAGTTGATGCATTGTGAGGCAAGGTGTCGAGTAATTTGTCCTGGTGTCTGGCCCTGTAGAGGGTTTTTCTGTAATTAAATGACATTTGAAGACAGCTGTAGTCTACCATACTTCTGGCATCCTAGAAATGAAGAAACAGCCTTTGAAACAGGATTTTATCCTTTCTTCCTCTTCCTCCTCCCAGGAATTTTAATCTCTGAGGTCTAAGCTCTTCAGCTGCCTCACAAACATTGTTTTAATTCAGACAGGCATCCATGCAGTGAGCCACAAATCAGGACTGTGGCTGTGAAGCTTGAAGCAATGCTGGTTTATAGCACTAAAAATAATAATCTGTTACCCAGGTTAAGCCAAGCACTTCCCAAATAACTCTACCTATCCTCAGGGATGTTTCCAAAAGGATCACTGTAAAAGCTGGGAGTGGGGAGAGAGAGTGTCATCAAAATTAAAAATACAGCTTTCTGAGATCTTTATATTCTGATAAAATGAGAGTCAAAATTGTTCATATACGGAACATGAACTAAGAAGTGAACGACAGATTGTCAAAATAATTGCTTGGGGAAAAAAAAAAAAACCATAAATAAAAATAAGTTCATGTGCAGATAATAAGTAAACCATCATGCTAAGAAAAAAAACAGACGTGCCAAACCTAAAAGCAAGAAGGCTGTTTCATCTGTCTCAATACAAACATAATGACTGAAAAGAATCAGAGATCCTCAAGACCATTACTATATACAGGAACTTCCAGGTATTGGGGAAAAAAATGAAGGAAACTGTAGTGTGCAATTCACAGAGGTAACCTGGAATTTATTGATGAACTTGTTGCAAAATTTCTGAGAGCAGACTGGAAAAGCACAGGGACTGATCAGACCATGTGTGGGCATTTCCAGCAGTGTGAGGGATGTTTCTGGGAGCAGCTGCAGGGAAGAGAAGCAGCGCACAATCACTGGGTGTCCTAGGGTGACCTTACGATGCTCGCGTCCCCGATCGTGTGTTCTGTTGATGCTGGATATTATATTGTGTGCCTTCCAGACGGGCTCTGAGAGCAAAGGCGGGGAGAAGAAGAAGCACAGAGTTTGTTATCAGAGACTGCACTCACTCCTGCACAGTCTGCTGGAACACAGAACTCCACGGTGCTGTCTGGGCACGGACAGGGCAGAACACCGCGCTCCTTTGCTTGTTAGTTACTTTAGCTAGCTGGGGCAGTCCAAGTTTTCCCTCGACTGGTTTTCTTTCCCTTTTCTTGGATCCGTTCGAACCTGCTCTGGACCGGGACCTGGGGAAGCACCGAGAGCTTGCACTTTGTGGCCCACGGGGGGCTACTCTGGGCAGCAGCCTTTCCCAGTGCCAGAGGGACTGAAAACAGAGCCACCATCCACCGGAGAGATTTTCTGAATCTGTCATCTCTTCAGAGCAACCAATGAGTTTTGTCATCTGGTATTGTTCATTTTTTGGGCTCGGGAGTGCTTTGCCTGTTAAATAAACAGGTTTTTTCCACTTCTCTCTGCGGAAATTTTTCCCAAACTGATTGAGGGGAGGGGCCGGGTGGGTTTGATTTCTGGGAGGGGCCCTTTTGGACATTTGCTCCCAAATTTGCCCTAAACCTGGACACAGGGACAATCTCTTTGCTGGCTCTAGACTTTACGACAGTCTGTCCCCTGGGGCTGGGGGAGCTGTCCCAGGGCAGGGAGGGCCAGGGCTGGCAGGGGCTGCTCAGGGATGGGTTTGGCCCGTGTCCCTCAAAGCAGCGACTGCCCAAGCAGCTGTGCTGGCCCCGGGCTCTCCTCCCGGCCTGCTGGGCTTTGTTGGGTGGCACAGCCTGTGCCAAGGGGCGGCAAGGGGCCTGCAGGCCCCAGCTCTGGGGGAAACAGAGAACGTCCTGGCCGTATGCACCGTGCTGCCAGCTCAGCAGTGCAGCACAGCACGGGCTCACACTCCCCATTGCTCCCACAGATGCAGCCAGCCCCACAGCACCTGTTCCCAAGGTGAACAGAAGGGAATCAGAACGGGTTGCTGTTGGGGAACACCCTGTTTGCTTGTGATAAGGGCAAGTTTGGCCTTCTATTTCTGCCAGGAAATGATTTGGAAGTGCTCAAGTAAACCTCGACTGAGAGCTTCCCAAATCAGCTCTTCTGTTGCCATAAAGAGATGGAGCTGTCACCCCCATGTCCAGGTGGTACCACCAGCAAAGCCCAGCTGGCACCAGCACTGGCTGAGCTCCGTGCCCAGGAGCAGCTGTGGATGCCCACGGTGAGGGCAGGCAGGAGCCAGGCAGGGGCTGCTGTGAGCAGCAGCAGGGCCCCGAGGGGCTGGGGGAGCCCATGCTGAGCGTCCCTGGGCTGAGGGCACATTTCCTCCAGTGAGATCCTCTGGGCCTGGAGCTCCTCCAGTGGCATGCCCAGGAAAAGAGGGAAGCCATCAAGAACATCTCCAGTGTGGGAGGGGCCCCTGCACTCCCTTGGGAGGCGGTGGAAATCTAAAGGGACCTGTCAGTCACATGTTTTACCCTCCCTTGTTGTTGTCAATCAATGTTTGATGTACTCCCCGATTCTAGAAAGTTCTTCTTCTCTGTAACCCCCCCCATTGGTTCACCTGCTATAACCACTCCTCCTCTGTGCCCTCATTGGTTCCTCATATGTCACCCCATTCTATCTCCTCCCCTTGACCCATTCCCCATTGGATAGTTTGTACCCCAACCACTCCCACTCCTTCCCTCTTATATACCCAGTCCCGCTTTCCCTCAGGGCTCTCAGAGTCTGCTCCCTCCTTGAGTGTTGGTCTCCCTACTCCCTCCACCTTCCCCTCGTCCTCTGCCATTCCGACCATAAACCCTCAAGGATTACAGCTGCTCGAGTGCCCTCTCGTCTATTTCGGTGGAGCTATCCGCGAACCATCGGCCCCTCCCCGCGGACCAGTCAGCCGAGGATCTCCCCGGCCTGACTGGGCACCCGGGCAGCCCGAGGGGCGGCGGAATTTTACACTCCAGGGACACAGCCTGACCAGCAATGCCAGCAGCAGGATTTGCTGAGCAATGGCCCTTGGATCAAGCAAAACATTTCCAATCAGGGCAGTCCATTTGTACAGATGGGGCTACACTCTGGGGGTACAGCCAAGGCCATGAGGTCACAGCAGGCTCTGGGGTCACAGCGGGCTGAGGTCACAGCAGTCTCTGGGGTCACAGCAGGCTCTGGGGTCACAGCAGGCTCTGAGGTCACAGAGGTGCCAGAGCCCCGTGGTTGCACAGCACCACAAGGACCGAGCAGTCAGTCCTTGAGCACAGCTGTTGCGGCAGCAGCGGCGGTGGCAGCAGTGGTGCTGACATTGGGACAGCGGTGTCAGGACAGTGGTGGCAGCAAGAGCTGGGGACTGGCAGAGGGCAAGGCACCATGGCCCTTGCTCTGCGCCTCTTCCTCCCGCTCCTCCTGGCCGTGGCCCTGCCTGCCAGGGCTGCCCAGGCTGCTCCGCTGCAAGTGCGGGGAGCAGGTGAGCCGGCAGCCTGGCTCCCCTTTCCCGGGACAGCGCTCCCTGCTCCCTGGGAAGTGCTGGGGTATGGTTTTTCCCTGGGCTTGAGGGAGGGTTTCCTCTGTGGGAGGGAGAGAGCCCCCGTGGGGGCTGGGCTGCTCCAGCCGCCCTCCCAGGGATGTTGCACAAGGCAAGGAAATCGTGTGGAGAGTGACCAGGAGCCAGCTCAGAGCTCCCCAGGCCCCTGTGCAGCTTTGGCCATGGCCATTCACATGAGGCTCCCATGGCCTTACCCGGCCCCCTTGCCGTGCCCAGTTCCCAAAGGCACAGGGGGATCCCAGCACACCAGGAAATGGTTCTCATCTGTGCTCCCTTCTAGATGAGCATGCTAGGAAGGCTTCTCCAGCAGCTTGGTTCCATGCAGATTTCCAGCCTCTTAAGCCTCCTGCAGGTATGCTGTCAATGTTCCTAAGAGAATAATCATTGGCAACCTGGCAGGAAGCCGGTGACAGAAGCTCCTGTGCCTGTTGAGTTACAGGTGTGTCTGCAGGGAAGACTTTTCAGGCTCCTTTCCGGGTTGCTGCACACAAGCCCAGCTCCCATCGCAGGGGTGAGTAGTGTGTCCCTGCTGACCCCACAGGCTGAGCCCTGGTTTTGTGGGATCCATTCCAGGGGAAATGCAAATACATCTCTTGAGCTCCTCCAAGAGGGAGGCACAATCCTACAGGAGACAGTAAGTCCCTGGAGGCATCCAAACACATGGAGAGGACACTGAGTGATGTGGAGAGACGTGGTGGTGGGTGCATTTCTCTCAGCCTTCCCCTGGGACTCAGCAGCTGGGGGCATTCCCTGCACATCTGGACACGCCGTGGCCGGCACAGCGGAAGGGATCCATGGCAGCCTGGCTGCCCTGCTGCTGCTTTCACGGCCTGCAGGGCTGTTTCCCAGCCTGGCCTGGCTGCAGCTTCTCCCCAGCCTCTGTCGAAGGCATTTGGCAGCGGCTGACAGGGAGCCCAAACTGCACCATGGGCCACGCACACCCTGAGATCCCCTGCAATTTCCTGGTCTCTGAGCACATCTGGAGGGGCAGCTGTTTGCAGGAGGGAGGGCCCTGGAGCAGCCCCAATAACCTGGTCTTTAGCCTGAATCTCATCCATGACATAGACGAGCATTACCTCCTGAAGATGCCGCCTTCTTGTTGGGAAACAGCCCCGCCTGATCCAGCTGTCCCTTTTCCCTTCTCCAGAGATGGACAGAGAGGATGTGCTGAAGGCTGAGTTTCCCGGAGGAAGCAGTGGCTCATTGGCAGCCTCTGCTGCAGGAAGGGAGGCGATGCCAGGCACAGTCACTGGAGGTAATTGCTGTGTCTGTGGGCCTGAGCCCTGCTGAGGCTTGAGCTGCCCTCTCTGCTGCTTGGCAGTGTGGGCACACAGCATTACCTGAGCCCCTTGCAGTGCTCACTTCCCCATAGAAGGCGATCCCAGCACACCGTGGAACATTTCCTATCTGTTCTCCTTTCTAGGTTGGGACCGTGACTTGCATCATTTGGAAAGACTGGCAAACCATGGTTTAAGGGTCTTGGAGCTTGGTGAAGGTTGGTTATCAGCAACTCTTTCCTAACAGAGTGATCATTGTCCAGAGTAATATTCATGTGTGATTTCCTTTAAGATGCTTTGAAGTTTGATGGATTCTGGAAATCCTGTCCTCCAAATTTCTACTCTTGTGCTCAACAGTGATCCCACAGGATCGCTGTCAGTGGGAGGAAGGAGCATTTGGCTGTCCATCTTCCACCCATGTGCAATGCCAGTGTGTCCTTCCATGTTGTGTGCTCTGTGCAGCCAGGGAGAAGAGCAGAGAGGGAAGGGGCTGGGCCCAGGGCTGTGCCCCGGGGCTGAGCCTTTCACAGCTCCTTTGCCGGCCCCAGGGAGCCTGAGCTGCTTCTGCTGCTGCTGCTGCCAAAGCCTGGCCCTGCCTGGGGCTGGGTTTAGAGCTGCTGGCAGCTGCAGGGAGTCCTTTCTGCCCCGACTGCCCAGCAAGGGGCTCCTTCCATCCCAGTGTGGGGCCGCCGCAGGCACGTGGTCCCCCTGCCCCTGCTCCTGAGTGGGAGGCAGAGCTGAGCGAGTGCCTTGGAGGCCACCAATCACCCAGGGGCACTCACTGCCACTCTGGCCTGAAGGAGAATCTTCAGCAGAGACACAGGAGCTGTTCTGTGCTGCCTTTCTTTGCAGCTGAACGTGATGATGAAGATGATCTGGATTCCCAACCCATACCCATTACTGAGCCTCAGGGAGATGCTGAGGGTAGGTCAAGGCCTTTCCCCCTGGGAGAGCTGCCAGCTCAGAGCCCAAAGCTCAGCCAGGGGGGCATCGCTGCAGGTGCCAGGACAGAACCACGCACGTGTGTGCCCTTGCCCTGCGCCATCCCCTCAGCGCTCCTGCGGCTCAGTGCTGCCCGTGCAGATCCGCAGAGATGACAGAAGCTTCTGTGGCTGTTGTGTTACAGGTGTGTCTGCAGGGAGGACTTTCCCAGGTCCTCTGGTGGATGTTGCACATAAGCTCGACTCCCATCGCAGGGGTGAGTAGTGTGTCCCTGCTGACCCCACAGGCTGAGCCCTGGTTTTGTGGGATCCATTCCTGGGAAATGCAAATATTTCTCTTAAGGTCCCCTGAGAAGGAAGAACAAACCTACAGGAGACAGTAAGTCACTGGAGGAATCCAAACATCTGGAACAAATCCTGAGTGATGTGGAGAGACATGGTGGTGGGTGCATTTCCCTCAGCCTTCCCCTGGGACTCAGCAGCCGGGGGCTTTCCCTGCACATCTGGACACGCCGTGCCCAGCACAGAGGGAAGGGATCCATGGCAGCCTGGCTGCCCCGCTGCTGCTTTCACGGCCTGCAGGGCTGTTTCCCAGCCTGGCCTGGCTGCAGCTTCTCCCCAGCCTCTGCAGGAAGGCATTTGGCAGCAGCTGACAGGGAGCCCAAACTGCACCATGGGCCTGAGATCCCCTGCAATTTCCTGGTCTCTGGGTTGATGCAGAGAGGCAGCTGTTTGCAGGAGGGAGGGCCCTGGAGCAGCTCCAAAACCCTGGCCATTTTCCTTGTCTTCATCCACCCTTTGACAAGTATTGCTTGGAGCAGAACAGCACAGCACAGAGGAATTATGGCATGCAGGCTCAGGGGTTTGGGTACTGGGCAGTCCTGTGCCAAGGGGCGGCAAGGCCCCAGCTCTGGGGGAAACAGAGACCAAGGACCTCCTGTCCCTCTGCACCGTGCTGCCAGCTCAGCAGTGGAGCACAGCACGGGCTCACGCTCCCCATTGCTCCCACAGATGCAGCCGGCACCTCAACACATGCTGACAAGACCCGGAAAAGCATGAGAAGAGTTTTCTGCTGGGGAACACCTTGTTTGGTTAAGTTGATGGCCATTGTGCTTGGTGCAGCACTTTGCCTGATGATTTGCTCTGCTGGAATCTGGCATTGCTGGAAGAGAAAATGGTGAGTGTTTTGGTGATCTCCACCTCAAACAGCTTCCTTTAATGGCTGTTGATAGTCAGGGAACATTCCCAGTGAGGCTACAGTGGAGTTGTGGCCAGTCCGTGGTTGTCCAAAGAACTCTGCTGAGGGCTCTGCTGCTGCCCAGTGCTTTCATTGGCCTCTTCATTGCTGGGCCTTGTCCTGGGGGCCCGCTGGGGCTGCAGCCAGTGCTGGCTCCCACTGAGGCT
The DNA here is from genome assembly GCF_026979565.1 of Vidua chalybeata. Taxonomy (NCBI): domain Eukaryota; kingdom Metazoa; phylum Chordata; class Aves; order Passeriformes; family Viduidae; genus Vidua; species Vidua chalybeata. The sequence continues at coordinate 47,473 of NC_071566.1, forward strand.
GCCTGGCCAAGAGCAGCCCCGGGGGCACAGGGCACAGGCAAGGCAAGGTGGGGAGGAGAAGGAGCAGGGACCAGATTACCCTTGAAAGGCAGTTGTGCTCTGGGGCCCACTCCTGGCCAGGGAGCCTGCCCAGAGCCGTCCCCTGCTCGCTGGGGCCTTGAGGGGCAGCTGTCCAGCTGGGCCAAGCTGTGCCAGCAGCTCCAGCCGGGCTGGGGAGCCTTGCCAGCTCTGGGCCCTGCTGTGCAGGAGGGTCCCAGTGTGCCACTGGCAGCTGGGGGCCTCAGCCACTCCTCTCTCCAAAGGTGCTCCTGCCCATCTTCAGAAGACAAGCCTAACAACTCCAGCAAAGAGAACTTGCCCCGTGTTCCCAGCTCTTCACTTCTGTCCCCATCTGCCCTGCCGCAGCTGCAGCACCGTCTTGAGCCCTTCCCTAAACTCACCCCTCCACAACGAAACCCTCCACCCCTGAGCCCCCTGGTCCTGTTCCCCAGCTACGACTAAAGGTGGGCAGGCCTCGTCTGCCAGGGCATGGCTTGGCCCACATTTTCTGTTCAAATAAAAAAATAGAGTTGTCATAGATATGTCCGGGTGGTACCACCAGTGTGATAAACTGTGGTAATTTGTTTGTTCATCAAAAGAATTGGAATATTAAAGGAGGAAATATAAAAATTAAAGTATAAGGGACTAGCCTGCTTGTTAGGAGATAGGGGAGGACAAAAAAAAAGCAACTGCTACAAACCGCAAGGCTATAGACATATTGCAAAACCGCAAGATCACAAGTATGATTAATCACCATGTAGGGAGCTTTTCGTAGCTTTTTTGCAGACACAGGCTAAGGATGTGGGGGGATGGCCGGAGCTGATTATGAAATCAGCGACCACCAGGCAACGGCCACCGGACTAGACAACGTAGGAGTGCTCCAGGTACGCCCATCACTGTCCGGAGCCGATTGTGAAATCAGCGATCACCTGCCTCGACACAACGCAGACACGACGCAGAGAGATGCTCAAGCTACGCCCACCGCTATCGCAAAAGACACGAATGAAGAAACCTCCAAGAAACTATAAAAAGAAACTGAATAAGGGAGTGGGGTGTGGGGCACTGCAGTGTGGGACACTGCAGGAGGGACGGTTAGGAGACCCCTACCCACCCAGCGCTGTTTTGCTTGCTACTGCTTGCTGTAATTAATAAAATTCTAATTGACCTTAAAAAGGCTGAATCAAATTATTCGCCTCAATTTATCACAATTTGGTGCCGTGACTCGGATAAAGGAAACCCGGGAGGGAGGCCCCACTAGGGTGAGGCGCCCCACTGCCTTTTTGCGGTGGACCTAAGGGGGGGCTTCCTCCTTGGGCCTTTACCGACGAACCTAAAACTCAGTAGCAAGCAAAGGTACCCCCGTTAATCTTTGTGCACGAAGAACCGCGGAAGAGTGAACACGCAGGAAGCGTAAGTAGCCCCCGGTGGGTGGTGGGCCTCTTTTCCCGGTGGGTGGTGGGCCTCCTTTTTCCAGGGTTGATTAAAACCTGCTGGATTGAGGGATTAATATTCCAAAAGCATCCAGGGTTGATTCAAACCTGCTGGATTGAGGGACTAATGTTCCAAGAGCATCCAGGGTTGGGGGACGTAGGAGGGGGGGAGCTGCACCCCCCTCGGCGTCGAGTTACCCTCGGTGGGGAGGCTCCTGGGTTAGGAGGAGAGCAAGCGGGCCTAACCCAGACGCGGAGGTGGACTGCGTCAAAGTTCCTGGGGCGGGGGATCCCCGGAGAAACTTCCCCAAGTTTCAGCTTACTAATTTAGTATAAGTGTATGTGCTCGGTGGGCCCCGTACAAGCGGGCTCCGGAATGCATGTGAAAGGGACAAAGCCTCGACCCCGGAAACGGGGTCTTTAAGAGTCGTTTAGGGGTGTGTAGTCCCGGGGTGATTGAGGTGAATAAGAAGACACACAGGGCGAAGCCCCGGTCGAGAAACGGAGGCGCCGGAAAGACGTGAGTAGTCCGGTCTGCTCGGTCGCTCGGTCAGGGGTGGGAGTCCTGGAGTGCAGCGAATGCGAACGCGTGTGTGAGAGGGGAACTGGCAGCTCAGATTCCCCAAGTGAGTGTGGACCCCATAGTAGGGCGTTTCCCATATCCGGCGACGGAGTGGGCCACGAATTGGGGGAAGCGACTGTCGTATTGTTTGTGTTGAGTGTGAGAAGGCACTCTAGAAGATGGGTCAGAGAAAAAGTAAATCTGCTGAACCCATGGGTGGGAGAATCTCAGTAAAACTTCCACTAGGCTTAATGGTAGAGTATTGGGATGCCTTTCCTTCTAGAAAAGGAAAAGATAAGGTTAAAATGATCCATTATTGTATGGAAATTTGGGGAGGTAAACAAATAAGGGGAGACCAACTATATTGGCCCGTATTTGGGTCGTTTGAGGATTGGATCTGTCAAGCTCTAAATATATATGTTAACTCCAAAGAGCCCTTTAACCAAGAGGAGAGCGAATATGCAGCTCTTTGGATAGTGGGAGAGATTGAAGAAAGCTTTCCAGTTGTATTCAGGGGTGGACCCCAATACCCCAGAGGGTGAGACACTTTTGAAGGTGCATTTTGTGGTCGATTCTTGGGTGGACATTCGGAAGAAGTTGGAGAGGTTGGAGGGATGGCAGGCGAGAGGATTGGATGAGTTGTTGTGAGAGGCTCAAAAGGTGTGTGTTGGGAGAGAGGATGAGAGTTTTAAAAAGCAGTCTGGAATCGTGTTAGCAGCAGTGGGGGGGGGGGGACAACAGAATCCCCAAAGGGGAACTGGAGGTCAGTCCAGAGGTCAGACTGACGTCCAGCGAAGTTGGTTTGAAGGGAAGTCGAGAGTTGGTTTGAAGGGAAGTCGAGAGGTGGAGAGAGCATTGTCTGTTTCTATTGTGGGAAGAAGGGACACATGAGGAGAGTGTCGGCAGAAGATTGCTGATGAGGAACAGTTCAAAGAAGATTAGGGGGGTCGGGGGCTCTATCTGCTGGGGACAAGAGAAAGAACAGAGCCCCTGGTAAAATTAAAAATAGGTCCCCAGCAACGAGAATATGAGTTCCTTGTGGACTCAGGGGCGGAGAGATCAACCATCCAGACCCTTCCCCAAGGGTGTAAGGTTTCACCTGAAATAATACAGGTGATTGGGGCCAAAGGGGAACCCTTTGGAGTACCTGTAATTAAGGATGTACTCTTAGAAAGTGATTCTAAATTAGGAATTGGGTCATTTTTACTAGTTCCAGAAGCAGATTATAATCTATTAGGGAGAGATTTGATGGTCGAGTTGGGGATAGGGATAGAGGCAAAAAAGGGAGAACTAACAGTAAAACTATATCCTCTCCGGGCTGAAGACGAGAAAAAGATTAACCCAGAAGTTTGGTATACCCCCGACAGTGTGGGGAAATTAAATATTGAACTCTTTGAGGTAACTATCAGGAACCCAGAAATCCCTGTCAGGATTCGGCAATATCCCATACCCAAAGAGGGGAGGGAAGGACTAAAAACAGAAATAAAGAGACTTTTGGAAAAGGGACTTTTAGAACCCTGCATGTCCCCTTTCAATACCCCCATCCTGCCAGTAAAGAGTAAGGGAAGAAACTATAAAAACTCCTAAATTATTTAAGCCTTAAGGGACTCAAAGTTTCAAAGTCGAAATTACAATTCGTGGAAGAGGAAGTTAAGTACCTCGGACACTGGCTGACTCAGGGGACTAAGAAATTAGATACTGATAGAGTCCAAGGAATACTTTCCCTGGAAGCTCCAAAAAGTAAAAGGCAGGTTCGACGGTTACTGGGACTTTTTGAGAATTGCAGATAATGGATTGAAAATTTTAGTGGGAAAGTTAAATTTCTGTATGAAAAATTAACAACAGATGGGCTATTAAAGTGGAGCTCCGAGGATGAGACCCGGTTAAAATCATTGAAAACTGAATTGGTCAATGCCCCGGTTCTCAGCCTCCCGGATCTAAAAAGACCATTCTTTTTATTCATTAATGTCAATGAAGGGGTGGCATACGGGATGTTAGCCCAGGAATGGGCTGGAGGAAAGAAACCAGTGGCATATCTTTCAAAGCTTCTTGATCCTGTTAGTCGAGGGTGGCCTGCCTGTCTGCAATCGATAGTGGCTGCTGCCCTTTTGGTAAAAGAAGCAGGAAAGATAACTTTTGGGAGTGAACTGAAGGTTTTATCTCCTCATAACATCCGTGGAGTACTACAACAAAAAGCGGATAAATGGATAACAGATGCCAGACTCCTAAAGTATGAAGGCATCCTAATTTCCTCTCCTAGGTTAAGTATTGAAACCACAAGCTTACAAAATCCAGCCCAGTTTCTATACGGGGAACCAGTTGTGGGACTAACTCATGATTGTCTTTTGCAAATAGAGGAACAAACAAAAATAAGACCAGATCTCAAAGAGGAGGAATTAGAGGAAGGATATCGATATTATGTAGATGGATCCTCTCGGGTCCTTGAAGGGAAAAGGAAATCTGGGTATGCTATTGTGGATGGGAAAATTTTTTAAGAAAATAGAATCTGGTCCTCTTAGCCCCAGCTGGTCAGCACAAGCATGTGAGTTGTATGCAGTACTCAGAGCTTTAGAACTGCTAAGAGGAAAAGTTGGGACCATTTATACTGATTCAAAATATGCTTATGGGGTGGTTCATACATTTGGTAAAATCTGGGAAGAAAGGGGACTTATCAATTCACAGGGAAAGGGGTTGATACATGGGGAATTAATTCGGAAAGTGCTCCAGGCCTTGAGAGGTCTGGAAAGAATAGCTATTGTTCATGTAAAAGGACATCAAGTGGGGATGGGAAACTCAGTACGGGGAAATAACTTAGCCGACCAGGAGGCGAGAAAGGCAGCTCTAATGAGTTTAAAACCATATAAGGGGGGGGATCACACAAAGGGAAGATTGCTCCACTTGTGGAGCTGACTTAGAGGAAGAACCATGTTGGGCTTGTTGGGATGCATATGGAATTGATTCGATACAGTGTGCCTGTGATAACCCCCAAGACAAACATTGCCGGTTCCATGAACCCATTAACCATGTGTTAGCCTTCATGGTACAGGAAAAACAAAAATTAAACCAAATGGGGGTGAAGGAAAAAGAGGGAGGCAAGTGGATACTACCGGATGGGCGGGAGGTACTCCCAAAAGGAATGGCAATGAGGGTCCTGCAAGCAATCCATAGGAAAACCCACTGGGGAACTCAAGCCCTGGTTTACCAATTTGCAATTAAATATATGTGTATAGGGGTCTATAATCTTGCAAAACAGGTAACCCAACAATGTTTAACCTGTCAAAGAATAAATAAACAACAATTAAGAGAAAGACCAATGGGCGGAAGGGAACTGGCACAACGACCCTTTTCACATATAGAAATAGATTTTACAGAATTACCAAAAGTGGGGAGGTATAAATATTTATTGGTACTGGTAGACCACTTAACCCATTACATGGAAGCTTATCCTACGGCCCGAGCTACTTCAAACACTGTGGTAAAAGTATTATTAGAGCAAATTATCCCCCGGTATGGATTAATTGAGTATTTAGACTCAGACCGGGGACCCCATTACACCTCTAAAATTGCAAAAGATGTCCTGACAGCTTTGGGGACTCAATGGAAATATCACACCCCATGGCATCCACAGAGCTCGGGGAGGGTGGAAAGGATGAATGGAGAAATAAAAAAACAACTCACAAAGTTAATGCTGGAAACAAAAATGTCATGGGTTAAGTGCCTACCTCTTGCCTTATTGAACATTCGAACTCAACCCCGAACTGATGTGGGAATCTCCCCATTTGAAATGCTATTTGGAATGCCTTATGATATGGAAGCCCCCACAGATCACCCCTGCCTTAAAGATTCTCATATTAAATTTTACATCACCCAAATTATGAGCAGAAGGCAGGAATTGAGAAAGAAAGGAATGCTGGCGCAGAGACCACCTCTGGACATAACAATCCATAAGATAAAACCAGGGGATCAAGTACTTATTAAGTCTTGGAAGGAAGATTCCTTAACTCCATGTGGGGAAGGTCCTTTTCTTGTTTTGCTTACCACAGAAACGGCAGAATGGTCCCTTAAACATGTTGAACTGTTAATGCAAACTAATATCTCGGCAGTTCAGCCAGCCTGCTCTCCCTTCCTAAGGTCATCCTTCGAAGGATGGACAAAGTGGCTACAAAAACAAGTACATCTCCGAGGTAGAATGCGAAGGGATTTAACCGGGATGTTAGGAACCGGATTGGGGTTTTTGAATGGGATCGACTCTGAGATATTAATGAACAAATTAGCTACAGCAACTAACGATCTGACAAAATTAAAACAACCTTTACAGTCTTCTCTACTGGCACTAGGAGATAATCAGTGGCAAGTCTCAAAGGTACTGCCAAGATGGAGAGATATTGAGGATCACGACCATGACTTATTGGTAGACATGTTACAAGTGGCACAAGAGAACATATCTTTAGCCCTTAGTTGTATACAAGCACAATTATGGATACAATCAACAGCAGCTTTAATCATAAGAGAAGGAAGTGAGGGGGTGTTTCCAACTGAAGTACGAAGGGTCGTCTGGGACAATGCCACAGACTTTGAGAGGGATTCCCAATCTTGGTGGACCTTGGTAAATTTTACCTATAATCCCACCACTAACACAGCTACTGCCTTTGTGCTCACTATACGGAATGCCATAATTCACACTATACACCCTTCCAGCAGATCCTTGAGGCCACTGGGATGTGGGCTAGGGGGGGATGCTGAGGGCAGGACAAGGGGCTGACAGTGCCCAGCCTGGCTGGGGCTGTGCCAGGAGGCCCCAGGGCCTCAGCACAAGGTGTCTCCTGACAGCCCTTGGTGGCACAGACCCTGCTGTGCCCCAGGCCACCAAGACTTGGCTTCTCTTTGTCCCCACCTGTCATCAGTGCCTCCAGTTCTCTGCTCTGCCTGGGGCCTGGGGACACTTTCTCACTCGTGTCCCTCACTGGGACCCATTAAAAGTCAAAGAAACTTTGGAGTTGGATTTTGAGTTTCAATTCTTGAGGGGTTTCTGCAGCTCCCTCTCAGGGCCTGATGTTCAGGGCCTGAGCACAAAGCCCAGAGGCTCATTCAAGTCCTTGTGCTGTGTCTGTGCTGCTGAGCTGGGCCGGGCTCCTGCCACAGAGGGTGATGCTGGTAAGCAAGCAGAGCTTCAAAAGCACATTTCTCTGGGTGAGCAGCTCTTCTCCCAGCCCAGCAGGGCTGGGGCACTGCCTGCAGCCAGCGCAGGCACAGCCCAGAGGCACAGAGAGCTTCAATCAGTCAGGGCTGGGAAGGTGCTGAGAAGTGCCTGGGGCAGAATCACTGCCAGCCCTTGGCACAGGAACCTCTGGCTGCAGGACAATGCAGCTGCAGCTCCTGCAGTGATCTCCTCAAGCTGGAACATCCCAATACCACAGACCCTGTGAGTACATTCTCTGAGTATTTCTGGTGCAGGGCAGGTGAAATGCTCATGAAGCTCTGACATACTGAGGGGTTCTGATCAGTCATAGAATATTTCCAGGACAAGTATTTGATAAAAATTAGGAGATTTCCAAAGATTTGTATTCAGTTTCCTACTATTGAAGGATGGCAGGGAGGGATGGATGAATATTAAAGATGAGTATGAATTATTGATTATGAATTTTGTCAAGTGCCTGAGACATCAGAACTGTTACTTTTAGTGATCAGTAGGTTCACAGTAGATCCCTAATGTGCTTGCAGCCACTCTGCCCATGGACAGCAGCAGCATCACCTTTGCTGGAGCCATCAGGCTCAGTCTGAGCTCTCCTTTCTCCAAGCTGCAAACAGAACCTGCCCCCAGCCAGTGCCCTGCAAACAGGCAGGGTTCTGTCAGGCCAAGGAGAGTGCACAGAGATTTGGGGTCTGGGAGTGCTGGCACAGAGAGATCAGGCACAGGGAAACACCTGCAGGAGGAAAATCTCCAGGAAGCAGAGAGAAGATCAGGGAAGGAGAGAAAACAAAAGCCAGAAATGCTGTGGCAGGGAGAGTTTAGAGATGTGCAGAGGATCCCCTCCAGTGCAGCCCCTCCCTCTGCACAAGCCCCCTCCCTCCTGTGCCCCCAGCCAAGCCTCTGCCCTCAGGGCCGGGGCTCCAAGGCGTGCAGCCCCTCCTGTGCAGGCAGAGCTGCAGCAGAGCCGTGGGGCAGCTCTGCAGCCCCGGGCCCAGTTCCCTCTGCAGAGCACAGGGCTGGGAGCAGCTGCCCGGCACTGGGGGCTCTGGCAGGGGGCACAGCTGGCTCAGGGTGACACAGCTGTCCCCAGTGCCCGGCTCTGGGCAATGCTGGCAGTGCAGCCAGGGAAGGAGCTGCACCTCCCTTCATCCAGTGCCATCAGAAGGACACTTGGAAGTCTCCCTGAGATTTCAGTCCAAGCTGGGAGCTTCAATCCAGGATGCAAACCTGTCCTAGAGCATCTCTGATTGATGGGGAAAGGCAGAGGTGTTCTGAGACTGAAAATGCTGCTGGGTTGGTGAAATGAGCAAAGTGAGTTCCTGGGTGCAAATGTGGAGCTGGGCTGTGCTGGATCCATCTGCTCTCAGCAGTGCCTGGTGACATTTTAGCGGAAGCAGGGGAATGTGATCACCCTCCACCTGAGAGAGGTTAAAGCCCAGAGAAACTCTGAACAGATGACAATGACAGACCATCTCCCCTCACTCTCCAATCCTCTCTTTGCCTCACACAACTTGCTCTGTTCCCCTTGGGGGAACCAGAAATGAGGACATTTTGATATCCAAGAATACTAGGAAAAATATGGGGGAGCTTATAAATTAAACCCCTGAGCTCTTAAACACAGAAGAGTGTCCAGCTGTGTTAGAGGAGGGTGTATGGGAAATGGCTTTGATTGTGCGTACAGGTATCTCTTCCAACTCTTCACTGTCTTTTTTCCCCATGGCAGTACCCAAAGCCCAGCCACAGCAAATGTCCAACAGCAGCTCCATCAGCCACTTCCTCCTGCTGGCACTGGCAGAGACGCAGCAGCTGCAGCTCCTGCACTTCTGCCTCTTGCTGGGCATCTCCCTGGCTGCCCTCCTGGGCAACGGCCTCATCATCAGCGCCGGAGCCTGCGGCCACCACCTGCACACGCCCATGTTCTTCTTCCTGCTCAACCTGGCCCTCAGCCACCTGGGCTCCATCTGCACCACTGTCCCCAAAGCCATGCACAATTCCCTCTGGGGCACCAGCACCATCTCCTACACAGGATGTGCTGCTCAGCTCTTTTTCTTTCTCTTCTTCATCTCAGCAGAGTTTTTCCTGCTGACCATCATGTGCTACGACCGCTACGTGTCCATCTGCAAACCCCTGCACTACGGGACCCTCCTGGGCAGCAGAGCTTGTGCCCACATGGCAGCAGCTGCCTGGGCCAGTGCCTTTCTCAATGCTCTCATGCTCACAGCCAATACATTTTTCCTGCCCCTGTGCCATGGCAATACCCTGGGCCAGTTCTTCTGTGAAATCCCACAGATCCTCAAGCTCTCCTGCTCACACTCCTACTTCAGGGAACTTGGACTCGTTGTTAGTGCCTGTTTAGGAGTCGGCTGTTTTGTGTTCATGGTTTTCTCCTATGTGCAGATCTTCAGGGCTGTGCTGAGGATCCCCTCTGAGCAGGGACGACACAAAGCCTTTTCCACCTGCCTCCCTCACCTGGCCATTGTCTCTCTGTTCCTCAGCACTGTCATATTTGCCTACCTGAAGCCTCCCTCGATTTCCTCCCCATCCCTGGACCAGGCCCTGTCAGCTCTGTACTCGGTGGTGCCTCCAGTCCTGAACCCCCTCATCTACAGCCTGAGGAACCAGGAGCTCAAGGCTGCAGTGTGGAGACTGATGACTGGATGCTTTCAGAAACATTCAACTGCTAGCCAATTTCAGCAAATCACTTGTAATAAAAGTAATCTTTGATACTTCTTGTTTTTGTTGTGGGTTTTTTTCCCCTTCGTATAGTTTTTTAAATACTGTCCACAAAGAAATTATTTGTGCCATTTCTCATTTTGTTTACCTCAACATTCCGCGTGGCCAAAGACTGTGTCAATGAGGGGCTGTGCTATCAGTGGCTTTAAAGGAACTAAAGGATGTCCCAGCACAGTTTTCTGCAGAGCTGCCCCTTTGTTGCCTTCTCTGGAGCTGCAGCAGTAATGTGTGTATGCAGAGCTGGGGGCAGATCAGTGCTGGACAGCAGCTCTGCTCCTGCTGGCCACACCATTCCTGATCCAGGCCAGGAGCCATTGGCCTTCTTGGCCACCTGGGCACACAGCTGGCTCATGTCCAGCCTGCTGTCCATCAGTCCCTGCAGGTCCCTTTCTGCCTGGCTGCTCTCCAGCCCCTCTGTCCCCAGCCTGGAGCGCTGCAGGGGTTTTTGTGGCCAAAGTGTAGGACCTGGCACTTGGACTTGTTCAACCTCACCTTGTTGGATTTGGGCCCTGGATCCAGCCTGTCCAGGGTCCTGTGCAGAGCCCTCCTACCCTCCAGCAGATCAACACTCACATCCAGCTCGGTGTCATCTGCAAAGTTGTCCTTGGCTACATGGGTCCCCTCAGTGTCACAATGTCCCTTTGGTTACAGCAGACCCTGCACTGTCACACTGATGTCCTTGGTTCCATGGGGCCCCAAAATGTGACAATGGACTCCTTGGATTCATGGGGCTTCACATGGGGCTTCACAGTGCCACAATGTTCTCATTGGTGCCGCAGTTTCACAGTGGTCCCTTGGTTCCAAGGGGCCCCAGGGTGTCACAAAGGCCCCATGATCCCATGAGGTCCCACACTGTCACAATGCTCTCTGTGGTTCCACAAGTCCCCTCAGTGTCACAATGGACTCCTTGTTTCCACGAGGCCACACAGTGTCACAACGGCCTTCCAGATTCCTTGAGGCCCCAGGGTGTCACAGTGGCCCCTTGGTTACACAAGGTCCTGCAGTGTCACAATGTCCCCTTGGTTCCGTGAGGCCCCGCAGGGTCAGAACGGCCCCTTGGTTCCACTGGGCCCTGGACTCTCCCAATGCTCTCCTTGGTTTCGCAGTGTCCAAATGATGAAACCCCTGGGTTCCACCAGGCCCCGCAGTGTCACAGTGGCCTCTGTGGTTCCACGAGGACCCAGTGTCACGGGGGACTCCCTGGTTCCATTTGGCCCCAGAGCACCACAATGGAGCCCTGGTTCTGTGGGGCTGCACAGTGTCACTCTGGTGCTCTCAGTTCCACGAGGCCCTGCAGTGTCACAATGGCCCCAGAGTGTCCCAATCATCACAGAATGACAGAATCAAATAGGCTGGAAAAGACCTTGGAGATCATCAAGTCCAACCAATGCCCTAATACCGCCTTGTCACCCAGACATGCCACTAAGTGCCACTGCAGAGGGACAGTGACTCTGCCACCTCCCCCCTGGCCTGCCCATTCCAATGCCCACTCAGCCTTTCTGTGAAGAACTTCTTCCTCTTGTCCAGCCTCAGCCTCCCCTGGTGCAGCTCAAGGCTGTGTCTTCTTGTCCTGCCCTCCAGCAGATCCACACTCACACCCAGCTTGGTGTCATCTGCAAATTTGGTGATGGTGGGCTCCATCCCCTCACCCAGATCATCAGTGAAGATGTGAAACAGGACTGGGCCCAACACAGATCCCTGGGGGACAGCAGCAGGGACTGGACACCAGCTGGATGCAGCACCATCCCCACCACTCTCTGGGCCCAGCCTCCAGCCAGCTCTTCCATCTCCCAGCCAGGAGGGAACCTGCCCAAGCCGTGGGCTGCAGCTTTTCCAGGGAATGCTGTCAGAGACAGTGTCAAAGGCTTTGCTGAAGTGCAGATGGACACATCCACAGCCTTTCCCACATCCACAGCTGGGTCACCTGGTTATAAAAGGAGATGAGGTTGCTCAGGCAGGACCTGCCCCTCTCAAATCCACGCTGGCTGGCTCTGACCCCTCGGCCATCCTGTGGCTGCCCTGTGATGGCTCTCAAGGTGATCTGTTCCAGAACCTTGCCGGGCACCGAGGTCAGGCTGACAGGCCTGGAGTTCCCCAGATCCTCCTTCCAGCCCTTCTTGGGGATGGGCTCACACTGGCACCTCCAGTGCTCTGGCACCTCCCTGCTGAGCCAGGACTGATGGTAAATGATGGAGAGCAGCTTGGGGAGCTCATCCACCAGCTCCCTCATTCCCCTAGGATGGATCCCATCTGATCCCATACACCTGTGAGCATCTGAGTGGCTCAGCAGGTCCCCAGCTGCTTCCTCCTGGATTACAGGGGCTGTTCTGCTCCCTGTGCCCATCTGCCAGCTCAGGAGAACTCTTGTCCTGAGGACAACCTGTCCTAATGTTGAATATTGAGACAAACATGTGTTAAGTAGCTCAGCCTTTTCTTTATCTTTAGTTACTCTATTCTCCACAGCATCCAATAAAGAGTAGAGGTTCTCCTTATACCACGTATTAATATTAGTTTATTCATAGACACATTTTTTATTATTTTTCACAGATATGGCGAGGTTAGTCTCTTATTGAGCTTTCATGTCTTTCCTTTTTTTTCTCTTTGACCTAACAATATCCTCAAACACTTCCAACGATCCCTGACCTTCTGTCCAAAGTTAATGCATCCTCTTCTTTCCCTTGAGTTCCCACAAAAGCTCCATGGGCAGTCAGGGCAGTCATTTCCATCACCAGCTCATCTTTTGCCACACCGGGACAGGCTGCTCCTTCCCCCTTAAGATTACTTTCTTGAAATGTGTCCATCCTTCCTGCACCCCTTTGTTTTTATGGGATGTTTCCCTTTAAAAAAATCAGTACCTGATTTGGTACTCCCCAAATCAGCATCCTAAATAGGCCAAAGTCTGCCCTTCCTAATTCCAGTGTGGAAGTTTTGTTGCTGCCCCACCTTCTTTCACAGAACATTGAAAACTTGATCATTTCATGGTCACTGTGCCCCAGGCAGCCTCTGACCCCCACATCTGCCACCAGCCCTTCTCTGTTTGTGAGCAGCAGGAGACAGAGCTTTCCTTGGGAGTGAAGTGTTACCAAATATTTGGTGAAACAGAAAACTCCTTCACACCAATGCAGCATCAAGAAGCAGCATTCTTTATTCAGCCGGATGCACGGGGGATAGCTCCTCCCAAAGCTGAGCATGCTGAGTGCAGGAAAGTTTCTGTTCATATTCTGTATTTTGCACACATATTCATTGATTGTGCTGGACTAAACACACATCTGATAATCATTTCCCCAAGATCATTCACATATTTCCCCTCCCCTTTACCCATGCTCTCTTCTGTCCTGGGGGTCTCTCTGGTGGTCCCTGGTGGTCGTGGACCCCAATGTTCCCGTGGGCCTGGCTGAGCTGTTAGGACACTGAGGCTGGTGAACTTCCAGCTCCCCTTCTCACACAATGGGCATTGTGTGCTTTCCACAGGCCTGGGGTTTTGGAGAACAAGCTCCAGGTGTCAGCTCACCTGGTGGAGACAATTTATCATCTGGTAACATGAGGTCACAGAGTGGGCTGTGACATCACAGAGTGGGGTATGTGAGGTCATTGATCACCTGCAACATCATAGACTGTCTCTGTGACAGAGCAGGCTGTGACATCACAGAGTTGTCTGTGACATCAGAGACCAGCTGTGTGACATTAGAGAATGGGCAGTGACACCTCAGAGGGGCTGTGTGACATCCCAGGAGGACTGTGTGAGGTCACTGGTTGGTCACTCTGCCCCAGCTCCCCCTCACAGTTTCTCCCAACAAGTCCAATGCTGTTCATGCCCAGCGGGGTCCCTGTCCCCCGCTGTCCCCCCGGCCCACCTGGAGCCACAGCCTCCACCAAAGGATGTTCCACAGGATCCAGCCCAGAGCCGGACACGGGGGAAAGGGGCCAGGGCTGTGTGACCAGGACATCAAGGCCATGGATTATCCAGGTCCCTGTGGCCTGGGTTGGGTTCCCCAGGGCAGGAAAGATGTCTGGCAGCTGGAGCAGGCTTAGGGATGGGCCTCCAAGGTGGGGCTGGAGCCCTTGGGCTGTGAGCAGAGGCTGAGGGAGCTGGGCTTGTCCAGCCCAGAGCAGGGAAGGCTGAGGGGCTCCTCATCCCAGCCTGGCAGTGCCAGCGAGGAGGGGATGGAGAACACAGAGCCAGGCTCTTCACCGGGGGGCTGGTGGGAGACAAAAGCCAATGGGTGGAAGGGGAAAGAGGGGAGATCAGCCAGGTCAGGAGGAGATGAAATGAGTCAGGCTGGTTTCAGCATTTCCTCAACACCAAAAGCAGCCTGACCTCCCTTCTCCATCCACCACTGACAGCTTTGCAAATCAGGAATTGTGTGAGCTGTTTTATCCCCACTCCAGGACAAGCATTCTGATAGAAGAACTGAATTGTGTTTATATCAATCACAGAACCACGTTTGTCTGAAATAAATTTTAGTATGGAAATCACTTGTAGATGCTGGACTCATCAGACGTTGCACATAGCTCAGGGAAGAGCGTGATTGTTATTAAATTGTGTCCTGTTCAGCTGTAGTCTGTTGGCCCTGAAGAGAAACTTTTTGTGCCTCTGAGTCAGACAATTCCAGTATTTTATCACCCTTTCCATAAAAAACTTTTTTCCTAATATCCAATCTAAATTTCCCTTGATACATCTTAGGACTGTGTCCTCTGGTTCAGCCAGTTGCTGTGAAGAGAAAGAGACCGACCCCCACCTGACCACAACCACCTTTCAGGGAGTGTAGAGAGTGATAAGGTCACCTCTGAGTCTCCTCTTCCCGAGCTTCGTCAGTCATTTCTCATGGGATTTGTGCTCCAGGCCCCTCACCAGCCTTGTTGTCCTTCTCTGGACATGCTCCAGCCCCTCCATGTCCTCCCAAATTGGGGGGCCCAGAACTGGACACAGCAGTCGAGGAACGGTGCCAGTACAGGGGAAGAATGCCAAGTACACCAGTGCCAATACAGGGGAAGAATCACTGCCCTGATCCTGCTGGCCACACCATTCCTGATCCAGGCCAGGAGCCATTGGCCTTCTTGGCCACCTGGGCACACGCCTGGCTCATGTTCAGCTGGCTGTCGACCAGTGCCCCCAGGTTCTTTCTGCCTGGGCACTGTCCAGCCACACCATCCCCAGCCCATAGCAGTGCAGGGGATTATTGTGGCCAAAATGGCATGTGGATTTTTTAACTCCATCCCACTGGACTCTGCCCATCCATCCAAGCATTCCAGGTGTCCCTGCAGAGCCCTCCTGCCTTCCAACAGATGGACACACGCTCCCAGCTTAGTGGCATCTGCAGATTTACTAATGAAAGCCTCAATCCCCTCATCCATGTTGTCAATAAAAATATTGAACAGAGCTGGCCCCAGCACAGAGCCCTGAGGGACACCCCTGGTGGCTGTCCCCAGCTGGATGCAGCACCACTCACCAGCACTCTCTGGGCCAGCCATGCAGCCAGTTCTGAACCCAGAACAGAGTGCTCCTGTCCCAGCCGTGGGCTGCAGCTTTCCCAGGAGTGTGCTGTGGGAGACAGTGCCAAAGGCCCTGCTGGAGCCCAAACAGACACATCCACAGCCTGTCCCACATCCACCAGGAGGGTCACCTGGCCATAGAAGGAGACCAGGTTGGTCAAACACGACCTACACTTCCTAAACCCCTGTGGCTGGGTCTGACACCCTGGCCATCCTGTAAGTGCTGTGTGATGGCACTCAGTATGAACTGTTCCATCACCTTACCGGGTACTGAGGTCAGCCTGACTGGCCTGTAATTACCAGGATCCTCCTTCCCACCCTTGCTGTGAATGGGTGTCACACTGGGCAGCTTCCAGTCATCTGGAACCTCCCCAGTGAGCCAGGACTGCTGGTAAATGATGGAGAGTGGCTTGGCAAGCTCATCTGCCAGCTCCCTCATCACCCTGGGGTGGATCCCGTCTGGTCCCATGGATTTATGAACACCCAAGCAGCTCAGCAGTTCTCTGACTGCCTCCTCTTGGATAACAGCAGCCCACTCTGCTCCCTGACACCATCTACCAGCCCAGAGGAACAGTTGTCCTGAAGACAAATTGTCTTCTCACTGAAAACTGTGGCAAAGATGGCGTTAAGCACCTCTGCCTTCTCCTCATCTGCAGTTATTATATTCCCTTCCACATTTAATAAAGAACAAAGATTGTTCTTACCCTTCCTTTTACCATTGATGTATTTGCAAAAACAGTTTTTATTATCCTTTTCCGAAGTTGCCATTTTAAGTTCAAACTGAGCTTTGGCCTCCCTAATTTCTTCCCTACACGCTCTAGTGTCGCAGTGCGCTGTCGTATCATGCTGGGCAGCGACAGCAGGGGCGCTCACCCCCCGTGAGCTCTGCTATTCCCAGTTATTGCTTGGTACGACCAGGAACAGATAACGACGACACAGGACACGGGGTAAAAGTAGATGGATCTATTAGGTCCACGACCTGGGACCCCAAGACAAAGCCCAGGGTGGGTCTGCAGAGGTTTTTATAGGGGAAGTGGTATAGGGCAACCAACCAATGAGGGCATGGCAGGGGAGGAATCTGAGGCAGGACTAACATTGTATCAGGGAGAGCAGGGGAGGGGGATAATACAAAGCAACAAATGGGGTATCGAATACTACAGGATAGACAAGGAACACCCTGGAAAAAGGGGTAGGGATAGGGAAGATTGGCAACTTGGGAGGGAGGAAGTTAGGGAAGGGCTTGAGGAGATTGGTAACTCAGGAGGGGAGGTGATTAGGGAGGAGAAGAGTGGGAAAACACAAACTAAAAACAAAAACTACACCACAGCAGTCACCAAAACACTGAAATAGCAGAATAAGACTCCTTAACACTAATCTGCTATTTAAGAGGGTATCATTTATTCAGGCCTGAGGTCTAGGGAGGGATAACTCCTAACGTTATGTGGACATGTAATTCTACCAGTGTGTTGCTTATACACAGTCGCTAAATGCATATTACAATTTACTCATATCCATAAAACACACCCCAAGTTCCCAATTTCAGTCCTTGCTTTTTCTATCACTGCATTCTTGAGCCAGATGTCTTCCATACTTCCAACTGTCCTTGTTGGAAAAGCAGTCCCTGCACGCCTTATTCCTGTGCCAGAAGTTCACAGGCACGGTAAAAAAAAAGGAATTAAGCATTTTGGTATCAAGGCCAAGGCTTTGTGTGGCCAGGCAGAGGCAGGCAGGAGGCAGAGCTGTCAGCAAAGGAAGGGGCCAGCGAGGTGGGGCAGCCGGGGGATGAGGACAGCCTGCAGGGACAGAGGCGCAGGGCAGGGACACCGTAGCACAGCCTGGGCTGCAGAGGGCACAGGCATGTGCAGCAGCTGCAAGGCCCTGACAGAGCCAACCTGTGCAGCACTTTGGCCATGGCTGCTGGCCCTGGGCCTGAGGCCACCAGGGGACAAGTGACCCTTGCAGCCCTGGGGTCTCAGTGCCTCCTTGTCCCTGCTCAGCAGCCTGGCAGGGGCCGCCCCATGGTCCTGCCCTTGGCATTGCACATCCCCACATGCCAGTGCCCATCCCGGGAAGAGCCCTGAGCAGTGAGGGAGGGACAGGATCTGCCTTGCCAGGGGCTGGGGCTCAGCCTTGGCCCTTTGCATTCCTGAAACACATCCAGGTTTGCTCAGCACCAGAGACACCTTTCCCTTGCTGTCCCCACCTGTCATCAGTGCCTCCAGTGTTCTGCTGTACCTGGAACCTGGGGACACTTTCTCAGTCGTGTCCCTCAGTGGGACCCATTAAAACTTCAAGAAACTTTGGAGTTTGATTCTGACTTCTAATTCTTGAGAAGTTTTTTGAACACTCTCTCAGGGACTGAGTCTGATGTAAACAACACCAAAGCCCCAGAGGGTCATTAAAGTCCTGGTGCTGTGTCTGTGCTGCTGAGCTGGGCTGGGCTCCTGGCACAAAGAAAGGTCCTGCCAAACCAAGAAGAGCTTCAAAAAGACATTTCTCCTGAGGAGCAGCTCCTCTCACAACCCAGCGGGGCTGAGGCTGCTGCCTGCCAGCACCTGAAGGCAGTGAAGCCGACAGCAGCTCAAAGCAGCTGGAAGGAAAATTCTGAGCTCATTCATGGAAAATCTTCACCACTTCTGACACTGTCAGTCTCTGGCTGCTGGGATCTCCTGAAGCTGACCCAGGACAGGACTGATGTGTCTGTAAGGATGGTTCTGCTGCCGTTTCTGGTTTGGGGAGGATGTGCTGCAGAGCGGGGCTGCCCTGGGCACCGTCAGAGGGACAGGGCAGGAGGGCTCCTGCTGCCAGAGACAGCTGCAGGGGGTGAAGCTGGGGCTGCAGCCAGGGTGGCCCAGGGCTGTCCTGCAGAGCAGCTCCTGCAGCCCTCAGGGCTCTTGGCCAGCCCAGGGGATGTGCCACCTGCCAGGACAGCTCTCAGCCTGCCTGGCAGCTCCCCATGGACTGTGCAGGGGAGAAGTTGGAGGTGGAAGGAGTGACCCCCCCATCAGGGCAGGTTCCTCCTGCTGTGGAGATGGTGCAGCATGGCCAGGGCTGCTGTCAGCTTTCTCCTAAAGGGAAGGCAAAGGGGCTGTCAGGTTTGTCTGTGTCACTGAGACTCCTGCACTGTCACCCTGGGCATCAGCAGATCTGCCTCAGATCTCCCTCAGAAAGTCCCTCCTCACCCTCCTCTAGCTACAGACAGCAGCAGCAGCACCTTGGCTTGCAGCATCTCTGTTTGTCTGCCCTGCCCTTAAGGCCCTGCTGCAAGGGAGATGCCCCTGGGAGTGCCCTGTGCTGGGAGGGGTCTGCAGGGCAGAGCTGAGCCCCAAGGGCAGGGATGGGCTCTGGCAACACTGGCAGGGACAAGGCTTGGATAGAGAGAAACAGCTCCCAGTAGGCACAACTCCAGGCAGCAGAGAGGCAGAGGAACCTTGGCTATCCCTTCCTGTTCAAAAACAAAGAAAAAAAAAGGAGAGAAGTGATTAGGGAAATTTATTTTGAAATTGGAGCTGTCAAAATTCCACTTAATTTTTCAGGGATGTTTTAAGTTCAATCACCCTGAAATAAAGGAGGTGAAATGAGCAAAGTGCACCTGTGTGGGGACCAGCAGGTCTGACTGCACTGGGGCACAGGGAGCCCTGTTCTCCCTCTGGGCTCCCCAGTGTTCAGGCTGAGAGCAATGCTGAAGATAAGATCAGGCAGTAACTCAGCAGCAGAAACACCAACTCAAAAAAAAAAAAAAAAAAAAAAAAAAAAAAAAAAAAAAAAGCTTAGTGAAGTTCCCTCACGGGAAGAGAAGTAATTTTGAAAGGATTCCAAATAAAATACATAGGACAGACTCAAAGAAATTGGCCCTATCTTGTCAATGCCTTTTTTAACATTTCATGATGCCCAGAGTGAAGAAATGTCCAACAGCAGCTCCATCAGCCACTTCCTCCTGCTGGCACTGGCAGAGACGCGGCAGCTGCAGCTCCTGCACTTCTGCCTCTTGCTGGGCATCTCCCTGGCTGCCCTCCTGGGCAACGGCCTCATCATCAGCGCCGTAGCCTGCGGCCACCACCTGCACACGCCCATGTTCTTCTTCCTGCTCAACCTGGCCCTCAGCCACCTGGGCTCCATCTGCACCACTGTCCCCAAAGCCATGCACAATTCCCTCTGGGACACCAGCACCATCTCCTACACAGGATGTGCTGCACAGCTCTTTTACATTATGTTCTTCATCTCAGCAGAGATTTCCCTCCTGACCATCATGTCCTATGACCGCTACGTGTCCATCTGCAAACGCCTGCACTACGGGACCCTCCTGGGCAGCAGAGCTTGTGCCCACATGGCAGCAGCTGCCTGGGCCAGTGGATTTGTCAATGCTCTCATGCACACAGCCAATACATTTTCCTTGCCCCTGTGCCATGGCAATGCCCTGGGCCAGTTCTTCTGTGAAATCCCCCAGATGCTCAAGATCTCCTGCTCCAAATCCTATCTCAGGGAATTTGGGCTTCTTGCTGTAAGTGTCTGTTTAGGATTGGGATGTTTTGTGTTCATTGTTTTCTCCTATGTGCAGATCTTCAGGGCTGTGCTGAGGATCCCCTCTGAGCAGGGACGGCACAAAGCCTTTTCCACCTGCCTCCCTCACCTGGCTGTGGTCTCCCTGTTTATCAGCACTGGTTTATTTGCCTACCTGAAGCCCCCCTCCATGTCCTCCCCATCCCTGGATTTGGCAGTGTCAGTTCTGTACTCGGTGGTGTCTCCAGCCCTGAACCCCCTCATCTACAGCCTGAGGAACCAGGAGCTCAAGGCTGCAGTGTGGAGACTGATGACTGGATGCTTTCAGAAACATTAAACTGCTGACCATTTTCTGCAAATCACTTGTAATAAAACTCAGCTTTCATACTTCTTGTTGGTTTCATTTTGGAAGTTCTTTTTCCTTTGTTTTAGGTTTTTCAGATTGTCCACAAAGAAATGTCATTGTTTGTGCCATTGCTCATTTTGTTTGCCTCCACCTTACCTGTGGCCACAGACTGTGTCAATGAGGGCCTGCGCTCTCGGTAGCTTTAAAGGAACTCAAGGATCTCCCAGCAAAGATTTCTGCAGAGATGCCCTTTTTTTGCCTTCTCTGGAGCTGCAGCAGTAATGTGTGTATGCAGAGCTGGGGGCAGATCAGTGCTGGCGCAGCAGCTCTGCTCCTGCTGGCCACACCATTCCTGATCCAGGCCAGGAGCCATTGGCCTTCTTGGCCACCTGGGCACACGGCTGGCTCATGTCCATCCTGCTGTCCATCAGTCCCTGCAGGTCCCTTTCTGCCTGGCTGCTCTCCAGCCCCTCTGTCCCCAGCCTGGAGCGCTGCAGGGGTTGTTGTGACCAAAGTGCAGGACCCGGCACTTGGACTTGTTAAACCTCACCTTGTTGGATTTGGGCCCTGGATCCAGCCTGTCCAGGTCCCTCTGCAGAGCTCTCCTATGCTCCCATAGACCTACATTCACATCCAGCTTGGTGTCATCTACAAAGATGTCCTTGGTTCCAAGGGGCCCCTCAGTGTCACAATGTCCCTTTGGTTACCCCAGGCCCTGCACTGTCACACTGGTCTCCTTGGTTCCATGGGGCCCCAAAATGTGACAATGGACTCCTTGGTCCCATGGGGCTTCACAGTGTCACAATGTTCTCGTTGGTGCCGCAGTTTCACAGTGGCCCCTTGGTTCCATGGGGCCCCAGGGTGTCACAAAGGCCCCATGGTCACATGAGGTCCCACACTGTCACAATGCTCTCTGTGGTTCCACAAGTCCCCTCAGTGTCACAATGGATTCCTTGTTTCCACGAGGCCACACAGTGTCACAACGGCCTTCCAGATTCCTTGAGGCCCCAGGGTGTCACAGTGGCCCCTTGGTTACACAAGGTCCTGCAGTGTCACAATGTCCCCTTGGTTCCGTGAGGCCCCGCAGGGTCAGAACGGCCCCTTGGTTCCACTGGGCCCTGGACTCTCCCAATGCTCTCCTTGGTTTCGCCGTGTCCAAATGGTGAAACCCCTGGGTTCCACCAGGCCCCGCAGTGTCACAATGGCCTCTGTGGTTCCACGAGGACCCAGGGTCACGGGGGACTCCCTGGTTCCATTTGGCCCCAGAGCACCACAATGGAGCCCTGGTTCTATGGGGCTGCACAGTGTCACTCTGGTGCTCTCAGTTCCACGAGGCCCCCCAGTGTCACAATGGCCCCAGAGTGTCCCAATCATCACAGAATGACAGAATCAAATAGGCTGGAAAAGACCTTGGAGATCATCAAGTCCAACCAATGCCCTAATACCGCCTTGTCACCCAGACATGCCACTAAGTGCCACTGCAGAGGGACAGTGACTCTGCCACCTCCCCCTGGCCTGCCCATTCCAATGCCCACTCACCCTTTCTGTGAAGAACTTCTTCCTCTTGTCCAGCCTCAACCTCCCCTGGTGCAGCTCAAGGCTGTGTCTTCTTGTCCTGCCCTCCAGCAGATCCACACTCACACCCAGCTTGGTGTCATCTGCAAATTTGGTGATGGTGGGCTCGATCCCCTCAGCCAGATCATCAGTGAAGATGTGAAACAGGACTGGGCCCAGCACAGATCCCTGGGGGACAGCAGCAGGGACTGGACACCAGCTGGATGCAGCACCATCCCCACCACTCTCTGGGCCCAGCCTCCAGCCAGCTCTTCCATCTCCCAGCCAGGAGGGAACCTGCCCAAGCCGTGGGCTGCAGCTTTTCTAGGGAACTGATAGATCTGCTGATATCAGAGACAGTGTCAAAGGCTTTGCTGAAGTGCAGATGGACACATCCACAGCCTTTCCCACATCCACAGCTGGGTCACCTGGCTATAAAAGGAGATCAGGTTGCTCAGGCAGGGCCTGCCCCTCTTAAATCCACGCTGGCTGGCTCTGACCCCTCGGCCATCCTGTGGGTGCCCTGTGATGGCTCTCAAGGTGATCTGTTCCAGAACCTTGCCGGGCACCGAGGTCAGGCTGACAGGCCTGGAGTTCCCCAGATCCTCCTTCCAGCCCTTCTTGGGGATGGGCTCACACTGGCACCTCCAGTGCTCTGGGGCCTCCCTGCTGAGCCAGGACTGATGGTAAATGATGGAGAGCAGCTTGGGGAGCTCATCCACCAGCTCCCTCATCCCCCTAGGATGGATCCCATCCCATCCCATACACCTGTGAGCATCTGAGTGGCTCAGCAGGTCACCAGCTGCTTCCTCCTGGATTACAGGGGCCCGTTCTGCTCCCTGTGCCCATCTGCCAGCTCAGGAGAACTCTTGTCCTGAGGACAACCTGTCCATATATTGAAATTTAATGCAAATAAGGTGTTAAATAACTCAACCTTTTCCGTATCTTTAGTTACTCTATTCTCCACCGGATCCAATGAAAAGTAGAGGTTCTCCTTATCCCAGGTTTTGCTATTAATTTAATAGAACAACTGCTATAAATTTATTCAGAGACAAATTTTTTATTATTTTTCACAGAAGTGGCCAGGTTAATCTCTCATTGAGATTTCACCTCTCAGCTTTTCTTTCTGCTTGACCTAACAACATCCTCAAACACTTCCGAAGTCACCTGACCTTCTGTCCAATGTTAATGCACCCTCCTTTTTCCCTTGAGCTCCGACAAAAGCTCCATGGGCAGCCAGGGCAGTAATTTTCCTCACCAGTTCATCTTTTGCCACACTGGGACAGGCTGCTCCTTCCCCCTTATGATTAGTTTCTTGAAATGTGTCCATCCTTCCTGGACCCCTTTTTTTTTAAGGGCTGTATCCCTTTAAAAAATCAGTACCTGTCTCGGTACTCTCCAAATCTGCATCCTAAATAGACCCAGGTCTGCCCTCTGTAATTCCAGTGATGAAGTTTTGTTGATGTCCCTCCTTCTTTCACAGAACATTGAAAACTCGATTATTTCATGGCCACTCTGCCCCAGGCAGCCTCTGACCCCCACATCTGCCACCAGCCCTTCTCTGTTTGTGAGCAGCAGGAGACAGAGCTTTCCTTGGGAGTGGAGTGTTACCAAAAATTTGGTAAAACAGAAAACTCCTTCACACCAGTGCAGCATTAGGAAGCAGCATTCTTTATTCAGCCAGATGCACGGGGGATAGCTCCTCCCAAAGTGGAGCGTGCTGAGTGCAGGAAAGTTTCTGTTCATATTCTGTATTTTGCACACATATTCATTGATTGTCCTGGACTAAACATACATCTGATAATCATTTCCCCAAAATCATTCACATATTTCCCCTCCCCTTTACCCACGCTCTCTTCTGTCCTGGGTGTCTCTCTGGTGGTCCCTGGTGGTCGTGGACCCCAATGTTCCTGTGGGCCTGGCTGAGCTGGCAGGACACTGAGGCTGGTGAACTTCCAGCTCCCCTTCTCACACAATGGGCATTGTGTGGTTTCCATAGGCCTGGGGTTTTGGAGAAGAAGCTCCAGGTGTGAGCTCACCTGGTGGAGACAATTTATCATCTGTAACATGAGGTCACAGAGCAGACTATGACATCACAGAGTGGGGTATGTGAGGTCACTGAGCACCTGCCACATCATAGACTCTCTCTGCGACATCACAGAGCTGGATGTGACATCACAGGGCAGAGGTCTGACATCAAAAAGCAGAATGTGACATCACAGAGTTGTCTGTGACATCAGAGACCAGCTGTGTGACATTAGAGAACGGGCTGTGACATCACAGAGGGGCTGTGTGACATCCCAGGAGGGCTGTGTGAGGTCACTGGGTTGGTCACTCCACCCCAGCTCCCCCTCACAGTTTCTCCCAACAAGTCCAATGCTGTTCATGCCCAGCGGGGTCCCTGTCCCCCGCTATCCCCCCGGCCCACCTGGAGCCACAGCCTTCACCAAAGGATGTTCCACAGGATCCAGCCCAGAGCCTGACACGGGGAAAAGGGGCCAGGGCTGTGTGACCAGGACATCAAGGACGTGGATTATCCAGGTCCCTGTGGCCTGGGTTGGGTTCCCCAGGACAGGAAAGATGTCTGGCAGCTGGAGCAGCCTTAGGGAAGGGCCTCCAAGGTGGGGCTGGAGCCCTTGGGCTGTGAGCAGAGGCTGAGGGAGCTGGGCTTGTCCAGCCCGGAGCAGGGAAGGCTGAGGGGCTCCTCATCCCAGCCTGGCAGTGCCAGCGAGGAGGGGATGGAGAACACAGAGCCAGGCTCTTCACCGGGGGGCTTGGTGGGAGACAAAAGCCAGTGGGTGGAAGGGGAAAGAGGGGAGATCAGCCAGGCCAGGAGGAGATGAAATGAGTCAGGCTGGTTTCAGCATTTCCTCCAACACCTGCCTGACCTCCCTTCTCCATCCACCACTGACAGCTTTGCAAATCAGGAATTGTTTGAGTTGTTTTTCCCCCACTCCAGGATGAGCATCCTGATACAAGAACTTAATTGTGTTTATATCTACCACAGAAACACGTTTGTTTAAAATCAATTCTAGCATGGAAATCACTTGTGGATGGTGGACTCATCATGCACATAACTCAGAGAAGAGTGTGATTGTTATTAAATTGTGTCCTGTTCAGCTGTGGTCTGTTGGCCATGAAGAGAAACTTTCTGTGCCTCTGAGTCTCACCAGTTCCTGACCCCCAAAGGACACAAACCTGATGAGTTGTGGTTCCCACTCCAGTGGTGGCACTTGGAGCTCCCTCCATCCCCAGAGCAGAGCTGCCTTGTCCCAGAAAGTCCCTGGCAATGCAGGGATGAAGGAAACAGGACAGGCTGTGGGGATCAGGGGCAGGGCACAGCCAGGGATTTGGGGTGGTTGTGAGCCCAGGGCAGGACCCGGCCCTTGGCCTTGGTGAACCTCATCCCACTGTCCTGGGCCCATGGCTCCAGCCTGTCCAGATCCCTCTGCAGAGCTTCCTGCCCTCCAGCACAGCCACACTCCCACCCAGCCTGGGCTCACCTGGGAACTGCCTGAGGGTGCCCTCGATGGCCTCGTCCAGATCAGCAATAAAGAGATTTCACTGACCTGGCCCCAATCCTGAGCCCTGGGGACAGCCCTGGATGTGACTCAGCTGCTCTGAGTACCAGGGCTTGGATGCGGGAAATGGTGGGGAGGGGGTAAGGACAAAGTCTGATTGATTGTCAGCCATGAAGGGCCTCGATTTTCACATCTATTCAGACTGCATTAGAAGATGTTGGGGGTCAATATCAATTGGACATTGCGGATATCAATCTCTAAAAAGAAAAAACAGGACAAGAAAACAGGACAAAACAGTTCTCTGTGCATAGTTTTCAAAACACTATATTCACTTTGAATTAACTTCTGAAATCTGTCTAATTAACCACAGAAGAATTGAAAACTTCAATTTTTCACAAAAGCTTTTCTTGTTTGGGTATTTTATACAGATGTTCATGAGCCTTTTGTCACTGAATTCCTGAACTGAAGAGCTCAAGAAAGAACAGGCCTCTGGAGTAAGAAAATTCATCAGGAACCTCCAAGGGGCTGAGGATCCATCCCCATCAGAGCAGCAATGAGCAGAAATGGGCAGAGCTTTGTGGCTGCCCCAGCTCTGGGATGGGCCCTGGGCCTGGAGCAGGAGCAGCTCTGGAGGGCCCCAAGGCCGGGGCTCTTGTGCTGGCCTGGGCAGATGGGATGGCAGCAGGGGCTGCAGAGCTCTCAGCAGCTGAGGCCGAGGGGAGCAGGGCAGCCAGGGAGCCTCCTTGTGCCTTGGGCAAGCCCCTTCCCCCATGGCTGGGGCTGAGTCCTGGCTGAGCTGCAGCTGCTGCTGTGCCCTTGGCAGGGGCTGAGGCCGTGGGGCCAGTGGCCAGAGCAGCCTGGCCTGAGCAGAGCTGTGGGGCCAGAGCCGGCTGGGCTGTGCTGGGGAGAGGCCCTTGGTGCTGCACAGAGCTCAGGGCAGCTGGCAGAGCTTGCAGGGAGCTGGGCTGGGCTCCGAGAGCCTGGCCCAGAAACCATCAGTGTCCATCTCAGCCTGGCTGAGCGTGCAGGGGCAGGACTCAGCCCAGGCCTTGTGGGGCAGGGCCAGCGCCTGTGCAAGGCATTGAAAACAGGCAAGTGGCCGAGAGAGGAGGCTGCTCTGTGCCCTTGGGGGCATGGACACAGCAGGGAGGGGGCCCAGGACATTTGTCAGCGCCAGCCTCTGTCCCCAGCCCTTGGCAGCCCTGGCTGCTGAGCCCAGCTTTGGCCTGGGCTGAGTTTGGCTGTGGCCCAGCTCCATCCTGCTGCGGGGCTCAGGGCCTGTTCCCGGCCATGGCCAGCCCTGGCCGGCCTCTCTGCTGGCCCAGAGGCCGGCAGAGCCCGGGGCAGGGCTGTCTGTGCAGCCCCACAGGTGCCACGGGCTGGGCAGGAGCTGGCAGAGGCTGCCCAGCAGGGAGGCCATGGGGCACAGAGCCCCAAGGCTGCCGTGGGCACCACGGCACAGGGGCCGTTCCCAGCCGCAATGCTCCTGTCCTGGGCTGGGCCTGCACAGGGGCTGTGGCACCATGGCTGGGCCAGCACAGGGCCACCAAGGGGCCACGCAGCCGCTGCCGGGGCTGGCAGCAAGGCCGGGCACAGACAAGGAATTGCTGAGCGTGGCCTGCGCTGGCCAGGGCTGACTGTGCCAAAGGCAGAGCTCAGCTGCCCTTGGGGGCTGCAGGAACACTCAGGAGCCCAAAGAGCCTCCATGGCTGTGCTGGAGACCAAGGCTGGAGCAGGGAAATGCAGGGCTGCTGCGCCATGGGGAGGGCATGGAATTCCAGCACACACCTCAGCTCTCTGATGATCCCGGCACCGTGCTGGGCCCTGTTTCAGCCTGGAGCAGAGCAGATGTTGATGGCACAGGAGCCCTGCGGGGCTGGCAGGGACCTGCAGCTTGCAAGGTGCTCTGCTCTCCCTCAGCTCCTCTCTGAGAGATCCAATCCCAGCTGGGCACCTCAGGGCACAAGTGGCACTGCCTGTTCATGGCCACATAGCTGATGTCTGCCTGGAAAAGGGCACAGGTGTTAATATCTGTTAGTTTCATATTATACAAGTAAATATTTATTATCTGGGTCATTTGAGTACTTTTTCCCACCAGAAACAGGAATTTCCTGGATCTACTGGGTTCTTCTACTGATGGCAGGAGGAGAAATACTGATCTTCCCCTCTTCCATTGGCGCCAAGATTCAGTGTAATATTTCATAACCCTCTTCCTTCAGGTGTTTCCAGTTCTCCTGTTGAAATGGCCATGTCTAAGGACATTCCTTCATTTAGAGCAGCTGGATCAATGTCCTTCCCATTGCTCCCAGACTTCCGCCTGCAGCTGTTCTCTGGTCATCCCAATGCATCTCCCTTGACTGGCTTCAAGCTTTCAGCTTCAGGGAGTTGCCCAATCTTTCTGAAGTTTAAATAACGCCTTAGCCAGCATCCTATTTCCTATTTTTATTTTTATATCACCTCTTCTTATCTGTTTGTCTAAAATCCTTCCTGTATGGCAATGCCTTGTGGATGGTGGACATGTCAGATGTTGCTGGGATGTCACAAGGAGTTTAAGGAAGGGTTTTGATGTTTCTTAAATGTAACATGGTCACATTTTTTATGTTTGCGGTGAAGAGAAACTTTCTGTGCCTCTGAGTCTCACCAGTTCCTGACCCCAAAGGACACAAACCTGATGAGTTGTGGTTCCCAATCCAGTGGTGGCACTTGGAGCTCCCTCCATCCCCAGAGCAGAGCTGCCTTGTCCCAGAAAGTGCCTGGCAATGCAGGGATGAAGGAAACAGGACAGGCTGTGGGGATCAGGGACTGGGCACAGCCAGGGAGAAGAATGACTTTTGATGGAGCTGTGCCTTCCCTTGGCTTTGTTGGCTGACAAGAAATGAACATCCCTCTGTGTCTCGGGCAGCTCCTTCTCCAGGGAAAGCAGGTGGGAGTTGGAGCCAAGGAGCTGAACCCTGCAGGTGCAGCCTGGGCTGGAGGGAGCTCAGATTTGCACAAGGCTGCTCTGAGTGCCAGGGCTTGGATGGGGGCAATGGTGGGGTGGGGGTAGGGACAGAGTCTGATTGATTGTCAGCCATGAAGGGTCTTGATTTTCATATCTATTCCAACTGCATGAGGAGGTTCTTGGATTTAGAGTCAATTGGAGATTGCACATATCAATGTATAAACAGTAAAAAAAAAAAACTATACAGGACTTAAAAAATCTTTCTCACTGTCTTTTTAAATATAGTGTATTCACTTGCAATAGGCTTCTGAAATCTGTCTAATTAACCACAAAAGATTTGAAAACTTTAATTATTCCCAGAGGTTTGGCTTGTTAAGGTGTTCTGAATGTTAATGAGCCCTGGGGCACTGAATTCCTGAACAGAAGAGCTGGAGGCTGAAGAAGCCTCTGGAGCAGTAAAATTCAGCAGCAGCCTCCAAGGTGCTGAGGATGTCAGCAGCCCCCACTGAGGCCATCCCTGCCCAGAGACCGTGGGGGAATGGGCAGACAAGGAGAGCGTCCCTGGGGCTGGGGCAGCAGAACTCAGAGGCAGCAGCGGCTCCAGCTGGGAAATGGAGTGTGGGATGGGGCTGTGAAAGCCCTGCCTGGGCTGTGCCAAGCAGGACACACAAGCCCTGACCCCCATCCCCCAAACAATTCTCTCAAGGACACATTTAAAATGAATTGCAATTGTTTGTGTACTCTGTGTTGGATGCACTGGAGGAATACACAGAAGGGACTCTCAGGAGCTCCAAATAAGAAAACAGCCTTTACTGGGAACTTTAGGAAATAGGAGAAACTTTGGCAAAATTTAATTTGATATTCAGTGAACAGAAAACACTTCTCAAACTATTACCTTTGTCCATTCAACTTCATAAACATTAAGCATGTTCAATTTTAAATTAATCAATATTTGCAAGAGGACAGAGATAGAGGAAGTAGACACTGAAAGAGAGAAAAATAAGATCTAGAGTAGCACACACACAACTACCAACTCCTGGATTCCAGCAGTGTTCAGGAGGAAATTCCAAGAGGAGGTAGGGTCAAGATGTGTGCTTGCCTTGTGCTCAGCCTTAAATACCCCTTGGCCTTCCTGGGCCCTTCCCCCAGGTGGGACTTGGGGTCATTTGGTCACTCAGGAGCTGGGCTGGGGCTCCAGAGGTGGCTGTGGAGCATTGCCTGTGCTGTGCCAGGGACTGGCAGCCACTGCTGGGCTGGGATAGAGGCTCTGGGGGGATTGGGGTTCCAGGGCAGGGCAGGGCTGGGGTTCCAGGGCAGGGCAAGGCTGGACCTGCCCCTTCCTCCCCACACATGAAATGTTTCCAGCCAACAATCTCCTCCAGTCTGTCACAACAGGCAATGTTGGAGGTGAAATCCCGATTGTGGCCATGGGTGCCTGGCCGAGAAGGACAGTTCTTTTCCAGAGGAAGGAAAGCCTCAGTTATTGGCTAATTTCTGGTCTGATTGCCTGGATTTTGTTTGGTTTTGTTGTTGCTTTGTTTCCTTGCTGTGCCTGAAGTGTCCAGTCAGGAGCAGAGTGACTCTTGCCAAGGAACTTTGCTGTGCTGTCGCTTAATATTAAATCTGGTTTTTGTTGCTCCCTTGCTGGGGATTTTTTCAGCGCTCTCAAGCCCTCGTTGGTAACAGGGTGAAGGAGCCCTGGCCCAGACTCTGGCCCTGGGGGACACGGGGACGCTGCCAGGGGGTCCCTGTCCCCCTGTCCCATCCCCCACGGCCCCGTCCCCCGTCCCCGTGTCAGGCTCTGGGGTCGATCTCGTGGAACATCCTCTGGGGGAGGCTGCGGCGCCGGGGGCGGGGGGACCCGGGGGGACAGGGGACCCCGCTGTGCACGAGCAGCGTTGGACTTCTCTGGGGGAACTGTGAGGGGGGCTGGGGTGGAGTGACCTCCCCAGTGACCTCACACTGCAACTGTGATGTCACACAGCTATCTCTGTGATGTCACACTGCCCCTATGATGTCACACAGCTATGTGATGTCACACAAACATTACTGTGATGTCATAGTGCCCCTATGATGTCACACTGCCCTTGTGATGTCACACAGCTATCTCTGTGATGTCACACAGCCCACTCTGTGATGTCACACTGCTCCTGTGATGTCACACAGCCCTGTGATGTCACAGAGCCATCTCTGTGACATCACACAGCCATCACTGTGATGTCATAGTGCCCCTATGATGTCACACTGCCTTTGTGATGTCACACAGCTATCTCTGTGATGTCACACTGCCCCTATGATGTCACACTGTCTCTGTGATGTCACACAGCCTGTGTGATGTCACACTGCCCCTATGATGTCACACAGTGCCTATGTTGTCACACTGCCCCTGTGATGTCACAGAGCCATCTCTGTGATGTCACAGCGCCAGCTCTATGATGTCACCCTGTGATGCCATACAGCAGTGCTGTGATGTCACAGAAGTCTGTGATGTCACAAAGTCACCCTGACAAGTCACAGTCTGTTCTGTGATGTCACAGCCTGCTCTCTGATGTCACACTGGCACCGGATGATGTCACAATCCACGCTCTGATGCCACAAAGCCACCCTCTATGATGGCAGAGTCTGCTCTATGGCCTCACACCTTTCTCTGTGACATCACAGCCAGCTCTGTGATGTCACAACTCCCTCAGTGATGTCACAAAACCCTCAAGAACTCAGTTACATTGAAACACTGAAGTTTCTTGTACTTTGAAGAGATCCCTGCCAGGGACACAACTGAGAAAGTGTGGAAGGAAAGCCCAGAGCCCCAGTGCTTCAGGGCAGGTGAGAAGCAGCCCTCGACATGCCAAGGTGGGCAGGTGGTCCCCAGGAGGCCCAGCCAGCCAGGCCTGGTCCGTGTTCCCCTGGTTTGGTGGTGATGCCTTGAGAGGCCACCTAGAACAGAGCTAGACAGTGCTAAAGGAATAAAGCAGGTGTTTATTAAAAGGCCTTCAAGGGATACACCTGGGGCAGTACAAGAGCCTGGCCCTGGCTCCATCCTAGATGGAGTCCAGGTCACGAGTTTTCCCTGGGGCAAACAGGGAGATTTGGTCTGGCAGGATGTGTAAAACAATCTCCTGTAATATCTACTTGTTCTCACACAGAGCACTTGGCTGCAGGGACACATTCCCATCGTTCCTGCCCAGCTTTCAGGATTCAAACAGTGCTGTCTTTCCCCAGGAGCTGTCCCTTCAGCTGCCTCGGGAGGGCCTTTTGGCCTCTGGACCCACACCCTGGCTCCTCTATTAGCACTGCTGGATCCAAACCCTTTATCTCCACCAACAGCAGTGATTTGAGGTCCATCTCCTTTTTTCCCAATTGTTTTAAAAACTGACAATATCAATAATTGTGCTACCCTGTCATGGGGTTGAATAATCCAATCTTGTTCACTATTGTTTAACACAATTCCTTCAATTTCTCCTTGATAATCTGCATCAGTTCCGCCTCCCATGGCATGAGCACTTTGCAAGGCCAAGCTCCAGTGAGCAGTTATCGAACCAAAGTGTCCTGGAGGAATCTGGATTCCTGTTCCTGTGTTGTTAACTCTCATTTGCTTCTGATTTATCCTAACTAATTCCAGTGCTTGAAGGTCCAGCCCTGCAGCCTCTGGGCTGGCCCTGCCAGGGCCATCACAGCCAGAACAATTTCCCAGGCAGTCCAAGTCTCACTGTCCATGGCTGTATTTGCAAATTGGGAGCAGCCCTGCACAGCCAGGGGGTTTCCATTTCCCCAGGGGGCCATTGCTAAGGGCATGGAGCACATCTGGGAGATGGCTTCTCCATGGGGACAGGTTCCCATTCCTCATTCTTTCAAATGCTCTTTTAACAACCCCTTCACCCGTTCAACCAATCCTGCAGCTTGTGGATTGTCTGGGACATGAAAAAGCCAGCAGCCTTAATCACTTTATTTCTCATGTAACAGACAAAGCATTCTGCACCACATTATCAGCAAATCCTATAAAAATAGCCAATTTCATCCCTTCCTCCTTTATTCATTGTACACAATTCACAAAGTTTACCACTGACAGCTGGGTCTTGGCCAGTCCTTTTCTGTAGGGTATTCAGTGTCACAGTGAGCAGCCAAAGCTGACATATTAGCATTGTCAGCATTATTTCAGATTATCAATTTTTAATTATACAGATATAAATATAGATTATTGGATTATATTATATATAACTATTATTATTATTATTATTATTATTATTATTATTATTATTATTATTATTATCATCATCACTTGCACAAATGAACTTGAGTTCATGACTTAAACCTTCTTCTGTCGCTCCATGTGGGGATGTTCCAACAACAATTTTTCCTTCTGTTCGTGCTGTTTCCAATGTTTAATTAATAAAATTCACCCTCGTCTTCCCAAAGCCACAAGTTCTTTTCTATTTCCCATATGCCATTTTTGGATGCATTTTAAGACATCCAGGGGTTCAGCCTCTTTTAACCGACTGCCCCACTGCTCACACGGTGCTCCCACCTCAGCCCACTCCAGAGCCAGGGAACTCCAGGGAAGGGCTTCCCATCTGGGAATTTCTGATGGGACTGATTCCTCACATTTACATTTAAAAAGTGACATTTTGTGGTGATCTGGCCAGACTGTGCCAGTTTTGTTTCACCAGTGGGCAGGGTCAGCACCAAAGACACAGACACCAACTGAAGGAATCAGTGTCATTGACTGTAGCTCAAAGCAGCAAAGAATCACAAAAGGAGCAGCTCAGCAATGCACCCAACCATCACCACCAAAGATTGCAGCAGTGATTAAGAAAGATCCAGCCCCAGTTACCCTCAGGCTTTACCATCCCCCAGATCCACACAGCAGCTGGGGAAGCTGTCACAGCCAAGGGCTGCAGAGCCACTCCTGGACACTGGCAATTCCTGCAGGTGCCTCCAGCCACAGGTGAGGCTCCAGCCCCGCTGTGAGAGGGCCCAGCTCTGACAGTGCTGAATGAACAAACTGACAGCACTTCTGGTGCGGGAACATCTGCTTTCATCCTCCTCTTGGCTTCCTCCCAAAGCCTGGCCAGGGCCCCAGGAGGAACCAAGGGAGGTGACTTTGAGCATTCAGCCCCAGACAAGGCCAGATGTCGGATTTCATGGCCTTGTCCAGCTTCTAAACACAGAAAGGTCAATACATGTTTCACTAATGAGTGGATACATCTATCACAGTGCTAATGACCATGCATATTTCATTAGTGAGCAGATCCAAAGATAACCTTTGGCTGGAAGGTTCATCCAGAGGCCACCTTTGGCTCAGGGCCTGTTGTTCAGGCCTCACTCAGGGCTGTTGTCCAGGCCTTGGCACTGCAGGGACGTGGTTTAGTGCTGGGCTCGACACTGCTGGGTGACCAGCTGGACTGGATGAGCTCAGAGGTCTTTCCCAACAGAAAGGATTCTGTGATTCCATGATTCCATCTGCTGCATTCAGCCAGGTCCATGTTAGCAGCATTCATTTGCTCAGAAAGTCTCCTCTGGCCCAGCTCTTGTGGCCTGAGGCTTCAGCTCCTTCAGCTCCTGGTGCTCAGCTGCTCGTGCTGAACGAGACGACTCGGAGAGAAGAACACAGTCCATCCAATTCCTTCTGGGACACGGAGAGGGGAGGCTGTGGAAACAGGAGCATTGTTTGCTGTGGCCTCCTCTCTGCCCTTCACGCCTTTCAGCGCTTTGAACCAGCCAAGAGCTTTCTCCAAGAGTGCAATGGAGCAGCTGTTCCTGCTCCCGGGTCTGGCTCTCTCCAGTCTCTGACCTTGCCTGCTTTTGTCCCTCTTGCTGTGCCCTCTGCTCCCCCAGGGCTCGGTGGCTGCTGCCCAGGACTGTGGGACTGGCACAGATCCCGTGGTCGAGACCCTCCTTTCTCTGCCCTTGGAGCTGCCTGGGCACAGCAGCCTTTTCCATCTGGAAGCTGCCCATGGACAGGGAGTCCCCAGCTGCGTTCCTTGCACAACCTCCAGGAGCCCAGGGCTGCCATCTCAATCCCTGCTGGCCCTGGGGGCTCCCAGGTGGGCACAAGGGGGGCAGCAGAGCCAGCAGGGAGCCTGCGAGTCTCTTCCAGCCCTGTCTGCTCCGAGTTTGGGCCTTGGAGCCTCAGGTGGGCAAAGGCAGCTGCTGCTGGTCCCTCTGTGTGCCCGTGTTCAGCAGTGCTGCTCCATCAGTCTGTGCCCAGCAACGGGGAAAAGCCTCAGCCCTGCAGGGCCAGGAGCTGCCGGGCTCTGCCTGAGCAGCTCAGCCAGAGGGAAGGGAGCTGCTCCCCACGGGAACCAGGAGCAAAGGGCTGGAGCACCTCGTTCTGGGGCACAGCCCAAATTCTGTGAGGGAGTAACAGAGTTATTCACGTGCACGGGTGTGTCAGCACTGCAGGTGCTGTGCCTGCAAACACATGGCTCGAGATGTGCAAAAGAATTCTGCAACTCTTGGCTGGATCAGGATGTCAGCAGTGCTGAACTCCAGCTTAGTGCAAAGCAAACACTTCACACCCCTGCTCATATCTGCTAGATTTTTTACATCAGGGTATCCCAAGAAAAGTAAACAGAGGAGTAAATACTTTCATTGTTTATCAGAAATGTATCTCATTTTGCTGTACATTTCTTTTTCCAGGATGTTATGTGCTTAAAAAGAAAAACGAGAGAAATATGAAAGATAAAAACAAGAAACAAATGTGTAGTGAAAATCTTCTGTAACTTTGGATAAAGAGGTAACTGATCTTTTTAAAAGGAGAACTCATTTACTTGGGGCATGTTCTGATGGCCTGGATCCATCTTACAGACTGAACTCAGCATCCGTTTTTTTAAAGATTTTAGGTTTTGTTTCCAATATTAAGATTTTTTTTTTAAATTGGAGTTGAAGCAATAGGAGGATGAGAGATGGATTGTGCACGACTGTGTCTTGAGGGCAAAGATACTGCAGTTTGAAACTTGGCCCTAAAGTATTGAAAATGAAACTTACAAATCCCAGTGCATTGTGTGACAGCAGCTTTTCCTGTAGGATGTGCAGCATCACAAAGACTTCATCAGTGGGGTTGGGGGTGCTTGGAGCTTTGTCCTGTGCCACTCTGGGATGTCATGAACCAGGACTTCACCTGCCACCAGCCCAGCTCACCCTCTGCCACCGCAGCTCCTTGGACCTTGTGTCCCCAGAGCAGACACAAAGTGTTTCTGCTGCTCCCCCTTTGCACAAATCCACAGAGAGCTGGGATTTTTCCAAGTCTCGTGTCTCCACTGGGCCATATTCCCAAGGAACCAGCAGCACATCCTGATGAATACAGTGAGTTACGTGGATGGTTGTCAGCTCCACTGCCTGCCTAGAAATCCTGAAACTGCTTCTAAATGCTGCTCCTTCAGCTCCTGGACACCTTCTCACACAGAGCTGGGAAAAAAATCCCCTGGCCACTGGCTAAAAGGTGAGTTATGCCAAAGTTAGAGCTCTGTGGGAAATCTCTCTCCCTCCCTGTCCTTTTAATGTATCTGTGCATGGGGGTGTGCATGGATGTGTCTTGTATGCAAAGGAAGGAGCGTGCAAGCAACGTGACTGACACTGTCACTGTCCATGCTATTCCATACCCATGGGTACAGAGACATTCTGGAAACCCTGGCACAGACAGGGCCTTCTGTCCATGGGTACAGAGACATCCAAGAGCCCCTGGCACACACAGAGCCTTCTGTCCATGGGTACAGAGACATCCAAGAGCCCCTGGCACACACAGAGCCTTCTGTCCATGGGTACAGAGACATCCAAGAGCCCCTGGCACACACAGGCCTGGCACACACAGGCCTGGCAGCACAGGTTGCTTTCCCCACAGGCTGCAGGAGATGAGAACACAACATTTGCCAACACTGACTGCAAGCCACAGCTGCGGGTGCTCCCCGTGAACCTCAGCTCTGGCACCACTGTCTGCCCCAAGCTTCAGGGGCTGCAGTGGGAGCCCGGCTGGGCTCTGCCCTGGGGCCATCCTGCAGGGACAGCTGCAAACAGGGAGCATTCCCTTGCCACCAAGAGCCAAGCCAGGGCTGCAGGGCAGCTGCTCCAGCCCGGACTGCACTGCTGAGTGCTGTGCTCTGGGCTGGGGCTCCCCGCACAGGGGACTGGACTGGTGTGCCAGAGGAGACAGAGAAGCTGCAGCTTCAGCCTAACTGAGGTGGGTGCATGGGCTGGGAAGAGTGGGGAGGCTCAAGGGGATTCACAGAGCTCATCCTGCTGCAAGGACAAAGAAAAGGGAGTGGGAACTCAGCAGTGAGGAGAGCTGAGGGCTGGAGAGCAGCTCTGAAGGACACTAAAATCCCATTGGACCTCTGAGACATTGCTGCTCCTCAGCCAGTGACAGGATGAGTCCCTAAGCCTGGGGCTCGGCCTTCCTCGTGGTGAGGGGCACCAAGGAAGGCAGCAGTGTGATGGAGCCTGCCATGGGCTGGGAACTCACCGGGGGAAAAGAGGGAGCAGTTGGGAAGTAAAAGGCAGGTGGGGGAGAGAACTGTTCAGAGAAGGGCTGAGCTACAGCTTGAGCAAGCTGCAAAATGTCATTTGGGGTCATCCCAGATTGATTTCATCTCAGAAGTTATTGAACAAGTTTATTTTTTGGGTGGTGGCATGTTTTCCCTGGGAGGTGTACACTCTGCAACTTGAGCTGTGTTGCTGAAATGCTCAAGCAAGTCTGTGCTGCAGGTCACACCATTTCTTCTTTGGCTGATTCTGGCCCGGTGCTGAGCTCCAGCAGAGCCCTGGCAGAGCCCAGAGCAGCCTCAGCACCCGCAGAGCCCGGCTGCAAGGAGAGAAAGCAGAAAGCGCCCGTCAGCTGAAGGCTCCTGTCCCCTTGTCCCAGCCGCCCGCGGTGCCCAGGCCATGCTGGCCGTGCCCAGAGCGGTGCCCAGAGCTGCCCATCACTGCTGCCTTTGGCAGCAGAGCAGGAGGGCAGGACATGTGCCCAGCCTGCAGCCAGCCACGGCACATCCAGCCCTCAGCAGCTGCCCGCAGCAGGATGCTCCTGTGCTCGCTGCCATCTCCCCAAAGCTCTGATCCCACCATGCCAAGCAGACGGGACCCACCTGACGCCATCCACCGCTGGAAGAAAAGCTGGTCCCAAACGATGTCCTCAGACTTCTCCAAGGGCACGGCCCATCCACGCCGCAGCTGCTCCCAAGCACTTCCCCATCCAGACTGGACCCCACCTAGAACGCTTCCTCTAGAAAAACACACAAGAAATTATTGAAAATAGATTACAGACAAAAAGGGGAACAAGAAAAAAGGTCAAAAATCTTCTCTCTGTCAGGGGCTTGAGGAAGGCCCAACCCCTGCATGCCAGGGAAAACCCCACCCATGGGTGAGGGAAGCCCAGGATTTCTCCCTTGCCCCCTGCACTGCCCCCCAAAATAATGGTGATCCCAAAGCAAACAAGGGCAGGGGAGCAGCCCAAGCCCTTCCTTGCCTGCAAAGCAAAGCAGCCCCTGCACAGGTTCTGGAGTCCCACCTCTGCTCCCACCATGGGGGTTTGTTTGTGTCGGGCTGGCTGCCCCAGCCCCAGCCCCAGCCTGGGGCACGGTGGGTGCTGGGGGCTGTTGGCAGGGCCAGGAGCCCACTCCCATTTCGTACCCACCCCAGCCCATCTCCCCAGCCCTGCCAAAAGCAGCCTGGCAGCCGACTGAAGGATCAGC
Organism: Vidua chalybeata; assembly: GCF_026979565.1. Lineage (NCBI taxonomy): Eukaryota > Metazoa > Chordata > Aves > Passeriformes > Viduidae > Vidua > Vidua chalybeata. The sequence goes on from NC_071566.1 coordinate 85,466, forward strand.
TGCATCCGCCCCAGCAAAGGGGGAACCTTTGGCTCCCAGCCAGGCTGTGCAATGCCCAAATCTGGGAGCATCCCCCTGCGTGTGGACTCATCTGCAAATTCCCTGTGGAGCCTGGCTTTGGAGAAGGTGTCAGAACCAAAGTCCATCATCTTCAGCCTACCGGTGGCCAGGTGGAGCAAGAGCTTGTCATCCTTGATGTCGTCCTCGCTGTCTCCAGCAGCAGCAGCCCCACCTGGTACAGCTTCTCCAGGGGCTCCTTCTCCTTCCCTGGGTGAGCCCAGGCTGTCAGGGTTCTGCCCAGGGCCCCAGCTGTCAGGGAACCAGGACAAGCAAAACCAGCTCGGATAGCGGCCACCAGTGCTGGGCAGAGCAGCTCAGCTCCAGCACAAGGGCTGCGTGTTCCCATCTGATGACCCCTGGGCAGTGACACAGGCAGTGACAAAATGTCTGGGTTCCTTTGCTTCTCATTGCCAAGGTGTGTGTGGAGCTGTAACTTACCAGGGCCCTGCATCAAAGTGTGCCTGTGGCTCTCTCCCTTCTTCTAGGGCAGGTGAATATCCTGCATCCAGGGATCACAGAACAGCTCTTCTAACGAGGGCCTTTCCATGTCCAGCATGGATAAACACCTCCTGATCACATCTTGGCACTCTGGGCAGAGAAACCAGAACCCACCGGTCAGTTGGAGAAGGCTCCTGTTGGCTTTGCCCCACTATTCCCGTGCCCAGGCCATGCTGGATGTGCTCAGAGCTGGGCCTAAACTTTCCCATCAATTCCCTGTTTTGGAGGAGAGCAGGAGAGCAGCACATGTGCCCCCTCCTCAGCAGCTGCCAGAGCGGGATGCTCACGAGCTGCTGCTGTCTCCCAGCACTGGTATTGCCCCCGTGGCCAGAGATGAGGATCCACCTGGAGAGAGCCGTTGTGGCAGCGAGAGCTGATGGTCCCAGCTGATGTTCCGGCCCCTCCTGAAAGGGTGCTCCCCGCAGACCATCTGGTGCAGCAGGATGCCCAGGGACCAGATGGTGGCTGGCTTGCCATAGTACCAGCCAGCGTGGGTCCATTCCGGGGGGCTGTATGACCGTGTTCCTATGGAATACAAATGGGGTTCAGCAGGGGGATGCTGCTGCTCCCAGAGCCTGGCCCCAGCATCCCTGGGCATGCGGGGGCTGCCCCAGTGGCACACGGGGTGACCGCTGCCCTCTCGCCAGCACCTGGGACTTGTGTACAGACTCGGGGTTGGAAAAGAAGCCACTGGTGTCGGAAGAGAGTGGCAAAAGCCCTGGCAAGGCCCGACCATGACCAGGAAAAACCCACCCAGTGCTGGAAAAACAATGCCTTCATCCTCCCTGCATGCATTGCCCCAAAAACCATTTTGAAACCCAAACAAACCAGGTGAGTGAAGCAGTTCAAGCCCTTTCTCACCTGCACACCAAACCGGCTGGGCCACAGGTTCTGGCCACTCCTCTCTGCTACCCCCACCCACGGGTGTTTTTGTCGGGCTGGCTGCCCCAGCCCCAGCCCCAGTCCTGGGCAGAGTGGTGGGCAAAGGCTGCCAGCAGGGCTGGAAGCTGGCTCCCCACCCAGCCCTGCTCAAACGCAACTCGGCTGAAGACTCAGTGCCATGAAAGGCAGCAAAAGGGAGAATCCCCGCTGGCACACCCAGCTTGGGCTGTGAGATGTTGGGCCATAACATACCAGTTCCAGGAGCACACCCCTGCCTGGGCTCACCTGCAAAGTGAGTGTAGGCTGTGTCCTGCAGGTAGGTGCCACAGCCAAAGTCGATCAATTGGGCCTGCCCGGTGGCCAGGTCAACCAGGATGTTCTCTGGTTTGATGTCCCTGTGCAGGACCCCGCAGCTGGTGCAGTGCTGCACGGCCTCCAGCACCTGGCGGAACAGCCCCCGCGCCTCCTCCTCGGACAGGAACCCCCGTGCCCGAATGAAATGGTGCAGGTCCTGAGACCGCTCTGGGCGCTCCAGCACCATCACGATGTCGTTGGGGAGCTCAAGCCACTCCAGCAGCTGGACGACACCGGGGAAGCCAGAGGCCACCTTGTCCAGCAGCACGACCTCCAGGGGTGCGCTGGTGCCGTCGGGCTGCGGGAGGAGCGCGATGCCGTCAGTGGGGCTGAGGCCGTGCCGGGGCTGGGGAAGCCCTCAGCCAGCCCGGGATGCTCTGCATGCCCCGCTCAGCCCACGCCCGCTCTCCCTGCAGGGCTCCCGGCAGCTCCCACCCTGCCGGGCCCCGGCTCATCCCCGCCCGGCACGGCCCGGCTTCTGCCGCTGGCCCCGCTCACTCACCAGCTCGCCCCAGTGCCGGATGCGATCCCGCGGCACCCTTTTGATGGCCACCTGCGAGCAAGGGAGAGCAGCGGGTTCAGCTCGCCCCCCGCCTAGCCCAACCCCATCCTCCTCATCCTCCTCCTCCTCCTCCTGCGCCCGCCGCTCACCGGGGCGCCGTCCGAGAGCCGCGTGGCCGCGAAGACGCTGCCGAAGCCGCCGCTGCCCAGCAGCGAACCCAGCCGGTACCGCTCCTGCAGGGCCTCCTGCGCCTTCCCTGCGGGCGGGACGCGGCTGTCAGCGCTCGGCCCGGGGCCAGGAGCGGCCCCCGAGCGCCCCCTGAGCGCCCCGGGCCGGCCATCCCCAGGCGTTCTCTGCTGGCAACGGGACAGCGGCGGCTCGGGGCCGGCGGCCGCGCTGCCGAGCGGCGGAGCTCGGGCCGGGGAAGCCGCAGCGGAGGCGGCGGCAGCGGCCGCGCCGCCTGTGTCCTCCGCGGGGCCCGGGAGGAGCCGGGGCCGGGGCCGGGACTGGAGCCCACGTCGGGGCCGGGGCCGGGCTCGGGCCAGGCGGAGCCAAAGGGAGGCGATGCCGCCCCAGCCCCAGGCACTGATGCCCGCCCAGCAGCGCCAGCGCCAGCACGGCCAGAGCCGGGCGGGGGCGAGACCGCGGCGGGACGGCCGGGGACGGGGACGGGGACGGGGACGGGGACGGGGACGGGGATGGGGACGGGGACGGGGCCGGGGACGGGGCAGCCCCGCCCGGGGCCGGGGGCGGGTCGGGGGCATGGCTCGGCCCGGCAGGGGGAGAGAGAGACTGGGAGAGGAGGGGACAGCGGGAAAGGGAGAGCGGGAGAAGGTGCGGGACAGCGGGAGAGGGAGAGGAAGAGCAAGAGGGACTCGACAAAGTCGCTTCTTTTTCTGCTGCAGCCGCTGCTGCCGCTGCTTCTGCTGCAACTGTGGCTCTGCTGTGTCACCATGGATCCTCTGTTCCATGAGGTTCCATGGTGTCGCCATGGTTTTCTTGAATTGGCAGTGTCACAATGGACCACTGGTTCCATGAGCCCCCGCTGTGTCACAAGGGTGTGCTTGGTTCCATGAGGAACCAAAAAGCTATGCATAAACAGTGAGCAACACTTGTTTAAAACACTTGGGAACATCAATTTGCTTTCAAAAGGGAGGTTAAAGTGAGAATGGCAGCAGCAGCTTCCATCTGCAACAGAGATCCAGGGAAAGGACAGGGACAGAGAATTCAGCTGAAGGGCTCAGAGAATTCTGCTTCCAGAGATCATTTCTGGCCACACTGTCCCTTGTAGAAAGGTGACACCATTCCAGGCAGCCTGTACTGAGCAGGTGCTTCCTGAGTGGGGTTTGTTGTTCAGGAAACCTGATGTAAATTAAGGGCCAGGAGACCAGCTCCTTTGAAAAGGCCTTTATTAGGTGATCAGCTCTGGGTGAGGGCCCGAGGGGTCGCGCACACCGTCGCTGCTCCCTTCGGCGACGCAGAGGAGGAGGTGAACAGTTGTGCTTCACTGCAGAACTGGGGCTTCCGTCCTCGAGGGCGTGCCTAGGAAGACGACTAGTGGCTCGTAGTCTAGGGTCCTCATCTCGGTCCGGCTACTTTCAAGTGGTGGTGACCTCCAGAACTCGATTGATGGCATGGGAGGACTCTTCCCACTAGGTCCAGTCACTTGGTTCCTCAAGTTTCCACGTTAGTTTGGTGTTTTTAGGCCCTTTTGGTGGATTCTGTTCTGCTTCACCTCCTTTGCATACTGCCGAGGCTGTTTCCGGCCACCATTTTGGGAGCAGCGAAGGCAATGCCCGAGGGACTGAATGAGGGTAACAATAAGGGATTTAACAAGGGGTAACAGGGGGTATTATGCAACACCAGTGAACACAGAGGAGCATATAACAACCAGGGGGTATTACAACAAGGGTACGGTTAGAAGGGACATGGGGAGACATATAGAAGCAGCAAACAGGGGGTGTATTACAACCAGGGCAGAACTGGAATGAACAGGGAGAGACATCCACAGTGGGAGACATAACAAGGGGGTACAATTGGAATGAACATGGGGGCACAACAAATATGCACTGAATTCATTCATAACAACTCCCCCCTCTATTTATTTGATCGGGCGGATGCCCGCATCAATTTGCAGTCTCTGGTTCTTGGAAATAGAATTTCCTAAGTCTTTTGTACTGGTTATATATTTCTTTGGCATCTGCGTGTTTCTGTTCTTGTCTTCCATCACCATGATCCTTGTTTGCTTTTTGTTAGCTGCCTCGGGAAGTTGGATGCTAGCTTGCACAGTTGAGGTCAGGATTCGGACTAGACAGGGAAATAAGCAGGGTAAAAATAACAGTCCAGTTATTGCACAAATAGTAATAAACGCAGCCTTTTTCCACCATTTCCCTTTAAAAGACCAAAATTCATCCCACCAGTCACTGTCTATTAAGGGAGTCCATTCTTGATTTCCCACATAAGCCAATTTTCGGATTTCTTTTGAGATGTTCTTAATCACCTCACTTTTGTCATCAATCTCCAAGCAGCATTCGGAAGAATTGAATTTTCCGCATATTCCTCCTTCATCAGCCAATAAGTAATCTACTGCCAATCTAATTTGATAGATCACTGTTCTGGTTTGGGACAATTGGTCACTTATGTGTTCAAATACTAGTGCTGTGCGATTGGACACTTTTTCAAGCACTGCTTGGAGTCTGATTATTCTATTCAACATATAAATAGGAGTCCGGTAGCCCCAGGATCCGTCTTGAGCCCAAGTGGCCGGCCCGTAGGTCCGGATGATTTCATCGGGAGTCCACACTTTACTTTTCCATGTTTGTGTACCTCCCATGTCAATTAGGTCCCTTTTCTTTCTGTCTTCCTTTCTTAGGTCATCATATACCGGGACTCCTAAGTGTGCTTCTGACTTTTTGGGTAGTAGGAAAAAGGCTGGTTTAATGATCCCTATGGTGCAACTCCCTGCCCAGTCTCCCGGGAGTCTTGTATATGCAGTATCCCCACAAATCCAAAATAAATACTCTGGGACCTGCCAGAACTCATCTCCAACTTCAGTTGGGAATTCCCAAAATTTTGACACTTCTCTGATTCCCCAAAAGGGGTTTACTCCTTTTTCTGTGCATTTATGAAGGTTATATCCTTCATGATATATGCATCCCTTTTCTGTTTTCCCGATGGCCCAGTATATAAGGGGCTCCCTTGGGACCCATTTGGTCTCCAAATTCTTTATTAATAAATATCTTTTACATGCCATCTTCCCTACAGGAGTGTTGTACCTCTTCACTATTCTTAGAATGCATTCTTCCCCTATTATTTTTGATTTTAAATCTCATTTTTCCCTCCCCCTAGATGCCAATAGTTCATATTTTGGTTTTGTCTGTTTCCACCTCAGAATTTCTAGTGGGCTTAAACCAATCCCCTCCCAAGGCCAGATTTCTGTCATTTGGGTACTTCCACAAATCCAACAACTGGTCAAATTTAGTTCTTTGCTTATCTTTTCAACCAAATCTATGAACAAATTTTTTCCTAAGGGGATATCAGGATCATCCTTTTTCCACATCAGTTGTTTTTCCTTAACTATGTCTTTTAATCCTCCGCTTTCGAAACAAAACCAAGCTTCTCCTATTGGGCACTCCCCAAGTAGGCGCTGCCTATAAGAGGCAGTATTTCTTGTAGTCCAATAAACTTTCCCGTCCTCTTGACAGGTAATTAACTGAGAGTGATTAAAACAGCTTGGGTTAATATTAGTGTGGACTCTGAATAGGGACCTCAGGTCTTCCCCATCATATATGGGGTGATAACACTTAGTGCAGGGGTTCTCTCCTTTGCTGAGAGTACCATATATCAGTAGTATCACCATCAATTTCTCCAAGAATCCAGTAGGGGCCATTTCCCTCATGCCGACACCCCCCGGTCTTGCCTCTTGGGCCGAGGTCTCTCTGTATATTCTATAGAGTCTCCCGACACTGGCTGCTTTCACTCTCTCTGTTCCCTAATCTTTCCTTACCCCTTTTAGGAGTACTCAGTAGGAGAAAAACTTTGAACATTTTTGTAAGGCTTGTAACTCTTTAACTAATAACCACCATTAAAACAATTTGTAACAGTTTACAAAATTCATTCTATTTATCCCATAACACATTCCTTAACTCGGTCCTTCAGTCCTTGCTAGTTCCTGAGTTTCTCCTGAGAATTAATTTCAAGTCCTTTGGATTTTGAATTACTGTCCACTCCTGTGGGTTAAGGGATGGGGTTCCTTCCACTGGTTCTGCGGGTAGTGCAGGGGACCTGGGTCCTTCGTCAGGAGGTGTTACTGGCCCTTTAACTCGAGTGATGTGAGTCCAACCCTTTTCCCGAGTCCGTACCGCGGTGTGTGTAGTCAGCAACACCTGAAAGGGACCTTCAAATTTAGGTGTTAGAGGGATATTGTTCCAAGATTTAATCAATACCCAATCCCCAGGGTGGATAGTGTGCACATTGGTATCATGGGGAGAAGTTTGGGGTATATATCCCTTTTTTCTAAGGCCCTCCAATGTTTTGCCAATGGCTTCTAAGTATTTTTGGGTAGCTTCCTCTCCATCCAAGTAAGCACCAGTACTGTAGGGGGACAATAAAAAGGGAAGTCCAAACATCATCTCATAGGGGGAGACTCCTATGTCTGCTCGGGGTCTCGTTCTGATCCGTAATAGAGCTAAAGGTTGTCCTGGTTTAGGACAAATTAGGGGAAAACATCTCCAAAGGAGCCCCTTATAGGAAACAAAACCCTCCGCAACTTCCCCCCACCACCGGGTTCGGGAGGAATTTCTTCAGAGGGGAAGTGGAAAAAACTTGTTTATTAAGGAACAACAAAAAACACTCCCCAGCACAAGAGAAATAGCCCGAGATGACAACAGATGTTTTCACCAGTCCAAGGGGTTGAGCTGTATCTCTCTTCGCCGCAGAGGGTACGCAGCTTCTCTCGCAGACCCCGGGGGAGCTCCTGCCCGGAGTAGGTCCGATGTCTTCGGGGGGGGGGGGGGGGGGAAGGGAACAACAGAAACCGGGGAAAAAGGAAAAAAAATGGCGAAAAAAGCAAGCAGGTGAAAAGCAAAGAAAAAGAAAGGAAAACAGAGCTAGCAAAGCAGGCAGCCAGCAGCGAGCAAAAGCAGCAAGCAAAAGCAAAGCAGCAAGCCAGCAGCGAGCCAGGGCAGGGGGAAGGAAGACAAAACAAACTGAGAGCAGGGAACAGAAACCACGATTGGGATAATGAGCATGAAAATGTCCTGTCCCCACGACATTCCACCCCTTATCCCATATCGTGAACATGTTACTGAAACTTCCTTCCTGCCTGCTCAAACCTTCCACACTTACACATTCTCTTCCATTCTTACTTGCTCTGACTTTCAACCCTTTCACATTTCCTTCTGTTTCATGTCTGTATGATCTAACGTACAGACAATGGTGGTCACGCTTAACAAACAATGGTATCATCCCACAATCAGATCTCCCTGAGGTACACAACGGGTTGTCCCATCTTTCTGCATTATCCACCAGGTATAACCTGGTCCTTGAGCAAAGACAATCCCGCGAATGGGTTTGCCTGTACTCGAGGCAGGATTAATCCATACTGTCTTCCCCAACAAACCTCTGACATGGGCCACTGGGACTTTATCTCTGTCTACTATATTGAGGGACTCAGACTGGGCAGGACCTGCTCGGTTGGTGGAACCTCGGGTGTTAACTAACCAGGTGGCCTCTGCCAAATGCTGCTCCCAGTTTTTGAAAGATCCCCCACCCAATGCTTTCAAGGTGTTTTTAACAGTCCATTGTACCTCTCCACCTTGCCTGCAGCTGGTGCATGGTAGGGGATATGGTACACCCACTCAATGCCATGTTCCCTAGCCCAGGAGTTGATAAGGCTGTTCTTAAAATGAGTCCCATTGTCTGACTCAATCCTCTCAGGGGTACCATGCCTCCAAAGGACCTGCTTTTCAAGGCCCAGGATGGTGTTACGGGCTGTAGCATGAGACACAGGGAAGGTTTCCAACCATCCTGTGGTGGCTTCCACCATTGTGAGCACGTAGCGCTTGCCTTGGCGTGTCTGGGGCAGTGTGATGTACTCAATCTGCCAGGCCTCCCCATACCTGTACTTGGACCACCGTCCCCCATACCACAGGGGCTTCACCCGCTTGGCCTGTTTGATGGCAGCACACGTCTCACAGTCATGGATAACCTGAGAAATACTGTCCATGGTTAAATCCACCCCTCGGTCTCGTGCCCACTTATAGGTGGCATCTCTGCCCTGATGGCCTGAGGCATCACGGGCCCATCGCGCTAGGAACAACTGCCCCTTGTGTTGCCAATCTAAATCTATCTTTGACACCCCTATCTTTGCAGCCTGATCTACCTGCTGATTGTTTTGCTGCTCTTCATTAGCTCTGCTTCTGGGGACATGAGCATCTGCATGGCGAACCTTCACAGGTAGTTTCTCTAGCCGGGTAGCAATGTCTTTCCATTCTTCAGCAGCCCAGATTGGTTTTCCTCGACGCTGCCAGTTAGCCCCTTTCCATCTCTCCAGCCATCCCACAGAGCATTGGCTACCATCCATCAATCAGTGTAGAGGTAGAGCTTCGGCCACTTCTCCCTTTCTGCAATGTCTAGGGCCAGTTGAACGGCTTTGAGTTCAGCAAGTTGACTTGATCCACCTTCTCCTTCAGTGGCCTCTGCGACCCGTCGTGTGGGGCTCCATACAGCTGCTTTCCACTTCCGATTCATCCCTACGACACGGCAGGAACCGTCAGTGAAAAGAGCATAGCGTGTTTCCTCTGCTGGCAATTGGTTGTAGGGTGGAGCCTCTTCAGCCCGTGTCACTGGTTCTTGTTCTTCATCTGTGACACCAAAGTTTTCACCTTCAGGCCAATTTGTAATTATTTCCAAAATCCCAGGGCGTTTCAGTTTACCAATACGGGCGCGCTGCGTGATGAGAGCAATCCACTTGCTCCATGTAGCGCTGGTGGCATGGTGGGTGGAGGGAACCTTTCCTCTGAACACCCACCCCAGCACCGGTAGTCATGGTGCCAGGAGGAGTTGTGCTTCTGTACCAATCACCTCTGAGGCGGCTTGGACTCCACGAGTTGGGCGCCAAAATATTTGTCCTAGTTTAGGGCAAAATTTGGGAGAAGACCTCCGGAAGGAGCCCCCCGGAAAGCAAACCTCCCACGGCCCCTCCCCCACCTGGTTCGGGAAAGATTTCCTCAGAGAGAAATGGAAAAAAAACCTGTTTATTTAACAAGCAAAAACACTCCCCAATAAAAAAAAAATAATCAACACCAGATGACAAAACCCTTTCACCGTTCTGAAGAGATGACAAATTCAGGAAGTCTCTCCTGGGAGTGGTTGCCCAGCTATCAGTCTCCGGCACTGGGGATGGCTGCTGCAGGTCACAAAATGCAGACTCTCGGTGTTTCTTGATGTTTCCCAGGTCCAGGTCCAGAGCAGGTTCAGATGATATTCAGGAAAGGGAAAGGGAAGGGGAAAAAGAAACAGTCCAGGGTAAAAATCGGAGTGCCTAGCTAAACTAACTAATAAGCAAAAGCAAAAGCAAAAGCAAGCAAGCCAGCAAGCCCAAGGCAGCCAAGCCTCTCCTAGACACAGACCATGGGGGGAGGTGAGCTGGCTGATAACAAGACAAAGCAATCCTTCACTTTCAGAGTCAGTCCTGAAGGCACAGAACAGAATATCAGGCATGAACAGAACACACGATTTGGGATACAAACACCATACCGTCACCCTAGGACAATCCCGGATCCCATCCCAGCGGATCCCAGTGCCAGCAGATCCCGTCAATCCTGGTGCCACAGATCCCATCCCAGTGGATCCTGGTTCCAGCCCCATCCCATCCCATCCCATCCCATCCCATCCCATCCCAGTGGTTCCCGGATCCCAGAGGATCCCGGTTCCAGCAGATCCTGTCAATCCCAGTCCCAGCAGATCCCAGCCCCAGCTGATCCCATCCCAGTGGATCCTGGATCCCATCTGATCCCTTTTATTCTGGTCCTGCAGATCCCATCCCAGTGGATCCCATCCCAGCCGATCCCATTCCAGCAGATCCCATCCCAGTGAATCCTGGATCCCAGCTGATCCCATCCCAGTCCCAGCAGATCCCATTGATCACAGTCCCATCCCATCCCATCCCATCCCATCCCATCCCATCCCGTCCCGTCCCGTCCCATCCCATCCCATCCCATCCCAGCGGATCCCGTCAATCCCAGTCCCATCCCAGCAGATCCCATCCCAGTCCCGGCAGATCCCGTCAATCCCAGTCTCAGCAGATCCCATCCCAGTGGATCCCATTGATCCCAGTCCCAGCCAATCCCAGCCCAGTCCCAGCAGATCCCATTGATCCCAGGCCCAGCCCAGCCCAGCCCACCTCATCCCAGTCCCAGCAAATCCCACCCTGGATCCCAGAGGATCCCATCCCAGTCCCAGCAGATCCCATTGATCTCAGCCCCATCTCACCCCATCCCTATCCCATCCCATCCCATCCCATCCCATCCCATCCCAGCGGATCCTGTCGATCCCGGTCCCGCAGATCCCATCCCAGTGGATCCTGGTTCCAGCCCCAGCCAATCCCATCCCAGTGGATCCTGGATCCCGGCCGATCCCATTGATCCCATTGATCCCATCCCGTCCCAGCGGATCCTGGATCCCAGAGGATCCCGTCGATCCTGGTCCCAATCCCATCCCATTGATCCCAGCCGATCCCATTGATCCCAGCCAATCCCATCCCATCCCATCCCATCCCAGCGGATCCTGTCCATCCTGGTCCTGCAGATCCCATCCCAGTGGATCCTGTCAATCCCGGTCCTGCAGATCCCATCCCAGTGGATCCTGGTTCCAGCCCCAGCCAATCCCATCCCAGTGGATCCTGGGTCCCGGCCGATCCCATTGATCCCATTGATCCCATCCCAGCAGATCCCGTCCATCCCGGTCACAACTGATCCCATCCCAGTGGATCCCGGATCCCAGAGGATCCCATTGATCCCATTGATCCCATCCCGTCCCAGCGGATCCCAGATCCCAAAGGATCCTGTCGATCCTGGTCCCGCAGATCCCATCCCAGTGGATCCCGTCCATCCCGGTCCCAACTGATCCCATCCCAGTGGATCCCGGATCCCAGAGGATCCAGTCGATCCTGGTCCCAATTCCAGCCCAGCGGATCCGGATCCTGGCCAATCCCATTGGTCCCAGCCAATCCCATCCCAGCGGATCCCACCCAATCCCATCCCATCCCAGTGGATCCTGGATCCCAGAGGATCCCATCCCAGTGGATCCCGGCCGATCCCATTGATCCCAGCCGATCCCATCCCGGCCGATCCCGGCCGATCCCATTGGTCCCAGCCGGTCCCGTCCCAGTGGATCCCGGCCGATCCCATTGATCCCAGCCGATCCCATCCCGGCCGATCCCGGCCGATCCCATTGGTCCCAGCCGGTCCCGTCCCAGTGGATCCCGGCCAATCCCATTGGTCCCAGCCAATCCCATCCCAGCGGATCCCAGCCAATTCCATCCCATCCCAGTGGATCCCGGATCCCAGAGGATCCCATCCCAGTGGATCCCGGCCGATCCCATTGATCCCATCCTATCCCAGCGGATCCCGTCCATCCTGGTCCCAACTGATCCCATGCCAGTGGATCACGGATCCTGGACGATCCCATTGATCCCATTGATCCCATCCCATCCCAGTGGATCCCGGATCCCAGCAGATCCCATCCCAGCGGATCCCGGCCGATCCCATTGATCCCAGCCGATCCCATTGATCCCAGCGGATCCCATTGATCCCAGCGGATCCCGGCCGATCCCATTTATCCCAGCCGATCCCATTGATCCCAGCGGATCCCGGCCGATCCCATTGATCCCAGCCGATCCCATTGATCCCAGCGGATCCCGGCCGATCCCATTGATCCCAGCCGATCCCATCCCAGCGGATCCCATCCCAGCGGATCCCGGCCGATTCCAGTGGATCCTGGATCCCAGCCAATCCCATCCCACTGGATCCCGGATCCCGGCCGATCCCATTGATCCCAGCGGATCCCGGCCGATCCCATGGATCCCGGCCGATCCCATGGATCCCGGCCGATCCCATTGATCCCAGCGGATCCCGGCCAATCCCATGGATCCCGGCCGATCCCATCCCAGCGGATCCCGGTCCCGCAGATCCCGGCTCCGGGTCTTCCCGGCCCCATCGGCCCCACCCCGACCAATCCCTTCGTTAGCATCTCATTTGCATAAGGACCCATTCATCTCCTCCCCCAAACACCCCCCCCCCAGAGAGCCTCCCCCTGGCCCTAGTTTGAATCTCATTTGCATAAATACCCCCCAGGTACCCCCAGGACCCGTCAAGTAACTGTTCTGTGCTCCTCATTCGCATCTCATTTGCATAAGAAACCCTTAATGTTCTCAACCCCTACAGAGAACTTTCCCACAGACCTCATTAGCATCACATTTGCATAAACAGTCCCCAAATCTCCCCAGGACATTTGCAGAGACCATCTACAGCCCCTCATTAGCATCTAATTTGCATAAGAAACCATTCATTTCCTCCCCCAAACACCCACGCCAGAGACCCTGCCTGCAGCCCTAATTTGCATCTCATTTGCATAAACACCCAAGGAGCCCCAGGACCCATCAAGCAACCGCCCTGTGTCCCTCATTAGCATCTCATTTGCATAAGAAAACCATTAAGTTTCCCTAAATTTCCCCAACCCCCAAGCACTCTCCGTGTGCCTCTAATTTGCATCTCATTTGCATGAACACATCTTAACAGCCCCTAAGTACCCACAGGGCCCCTCAAGAAGCAATTCTGGGGCCCTCATTAGCATCTCATTTGCATAAGAAAGCCTTAACGCACACTAAACCCCCAGAACACCTCCAAGGACTCTCCCACACCCCTAATTTGCATCTCATTTGCATAAGAACACCTTAATTTCCCCCAAACCTCTCGAAACCACTTCCAGAGACTGTCCCACACCCCTCATTAGCATCTCATTTGCATAAACACCCCTAATCCCCCCAGAGACCATCTTCAGCCCCTTGTTAGCATCTCATTTGCATACATATCCCCCAGCTCCAAATTGACCAATCAGGACACAGCACCACTGGACCCACCAATCCCCATTGGCTGCCTTGGCCTGGCCCCACCCACTGCCACCATCTTGTGGGTGTGGCCTCAGCCTCAGCTGCCATCTTGGGGCGTGGCCTTTATTTTTTCAGCCATTTTGGGGGCGTGGCCTTCGTACAGGTGGCCATGTTGGGGGCGGGGCCTCTGCACCATTTTGGGGGTGTGGTCTGCAAGTTCCAGCCATTTTGGGGGCGTGGTCTCATCATCCTTCGGGGGCGTGGTCTGGAATTTGTCCGCCATTTTGGGGGCGTGGTCCCATCATCCTTCGGGGGCGTGGTCTGGAATTTGTCAGCCATTTTGGGGGTGTGGTCTCATCATCCTTCGGGGGCGTGGTCTGGAAGTTGTCAGCCATTTGGGGGGCGTGGTCTCATCATCCTTCGGGGGCGTGGTCTGGAAGTTGTCAGCCATTTTGGGGGCGTGATCATGGGATCTTAGGGGGTGTGGCCACCGCGTGATTCGGGGGCGTGGTCTGCGAGTAGTCGGCCATCTTGGGTTCATTATCTCAGCATCATTTGGGGGCGTGGTCAACACGTCAGCCATTTTGGGGGTGTGGTCTGGGCATCATTTGGGGGCATGGTCCATGAATTGTCGGCCATCTTGGGGGCGTGGTCCCAGCATCATTTGGGAGGGCGGTCTGCAGATTGTCGGCCATCTTGGGGGCGTGGTCTCAGCATCATTTGGGAGGGCGGTCTGCAAATTGTCGGCCATCTTGGGGGCGTGGTCTCAGCATCATTTGGGAGAGCGGTCTGCAAATTGTCGGCCATCTTGGGGGCGTGGTCTCAGCATTATTTGGGAGGGCGGTCTGCAAATTGTCGGCCATCTTGGGGGCGTGGTCTCAGCATCATTTGGGAGGGCGGTCTGTGAGTCGTTGGCAATCTCGGGGATGTGGTCTGGGTGCACGGCGGCCATCTTGGTGGGCGTGGCCCGGCTCAGGCCGCCCCCTCGTAGTTCCCCATGGGGAAGGTGCCGGTGTCGTCGCCGGGGCTCAGCCCCCGCCAGCGGGAACTCCCTGGATCGGGGTGAAAATCCAACATTTTGGGCAAAAAGATCCCTTTGGGGGGGGGAAAAGAGCATTTGGGGGGACGGGAAAATGGATTAGGAACCAATTGAGGATTTTTGGGGTGAAAAAAAGGAGATTTTGGATCTAAATTGGGGATTTTTGAGGGGGTTTGGAGACAAAAAAGGACAATTTTTTGGGGAAAGGGGAAATGTGGAATAAAATTGTTGATTTTGGGGATAAAATCGAAGTTTTTGTGGTAAAATTATGATTTTTGGCCACCAAAATCAAAGTTTTGGGCTCAAACCAGAGAATTTGGGGTTAAAATGGGGGGTTTGAGGGGAAAAAGGCAGATTTGGGTTGATTTTGGGCTGAAAATTGGGAGTGTGGGAGTGGGAGGGTCCGGTTTGGGAGGAAAAAGGGAAATTTGGGGTGAAAGTGGGAATTTTGGGGGGAAATCTGAGTATTTGAGGGGAAAAATTTGGTGAGAAATTTGGTGATGTGGGGGGATTTGGGGTGCAGATTGGCAGTTTTGGAGAGAAGGGGCAAATCTGGAGTCAAAATGGGGAATTTGAGGCAAAATGGCCAATTTTTGGACCAAAGGGGAAAATCGGAGTGGAAAAATGGGAAATTTTGGAGAGAAAGTTGTTAATTTTTGGACTAAAATGGGAAATTTGTGGTCAAAATGGGCAATTTTGAAGGGAAAATGGGCAATATTGAAGGGAAAATGTAAATTTTGAGATAAAAATGGGGAAATTTGGGGTCAAAATGGGGCCAAAGTGGCCAGCATGGGGTCAAAATGGCTGATTCTGTGGTAGAAATTCGGTATTTGGGTTAAAAATGGGAAATTTCTGGGAAATTTGGGAGTCAAAATGTGCGATTTGGGGCAAAATGTTCAATTTTTGTGCTGCAAGGGACAATTTTGGGGTCAAAATGAGAGATTTGAGAGCAAAAATGGACAATTCTGGGGTAAAATTGAGAAATTTGGGTTAAAATGGGAGATTTGGGGACAATTCTGGATCAAAACCGGCGATTTGGGGGCAGAAAGGTCAATTTTTGAACCAAACTAGAGAAATTTGGGTCCAAAATGGCACTTTGGGGGCAATTTTGGGGTCAAAATGGGGAAAATTGAGGCAAAAGAGTCAATTCTGGACTAAAATGTGGAAATTTGGGTCAAATTTGACTCTTTGGGGACAAAAGATGGGGTTTTTTTGGACTAAAACAGGGAAATTTGGATTGAAATGGGAAATTTGGGGCAATTTTGGGGTCAAAGTGGGGAATTTGGGGTTAAAATTGCCACATTTGGGACTAAAATAGAGAAATTTGGATTAAAATTGGTGATTTGGGGACAAAATTTTCTATTTTTGGCCTGACAAGGGAAATTTTGGGGTTAAATTCGGGGACAATTTGGGATCAGACTCCGCCCCTTCCCCCACTGACCCCTCCTTTTCCGGCACAGCCAAGCAGCCAATAGGATCCCCAGGAGCAGCAAGGCCACGCCCACGACGCCACCGATGACCAATGGGAGGAACTCAAACGGAGCTGGGGGCGAGGCACCCCCTCCAAAAAAAACGCTGGGTCAGCAAATATCCCAAAACCCACCAAAAACCGCCCCAAAAAAACCCCAGGGTGAGTGAACGCCCAAAAATCCCAAAACCACCCCAAAAAAGCGCTTGAGTCATTGAATACCCCAAAACCACCCCAAAAAAGCCCCGGGTCAGCAAATACCACAAAAACCCCAAAACCACCCCGCGAAAAAATCCCCAGGGTCAGCAGATGCCCCAAAACCCCCAAATCCAGCCCCAAAACCACCCTGGTCAGTAAATACCCCCCAAAAAAACCCAAAACCACCCCCCCAAAAAAGCTGGGTCTACGAATACCTCAAAACCCCAAAAACCACCCCCCCGCAAAAAAAAAAACCTGGGTCAGCAAATATCCCAAAAACCACCCCAAAAAACAACCCCATGGTCTGCAAATACCCCAGAAAACCCCAAAACCACCCCAAAACCATTCCCTGGGTCAGAGAATACCCCAAAAACCCCAAACCTGCCCCAGAAATCCTCCATGGTCAGCAAATACCCCAAAAATCCCAAAACCACCTCAAAACACTCCCTGGGTCAGTGAATACCCCAAAACCCCCAAACCTTTCCCAAAAATCTTCCATGGTCAGCAAATAACTCAAAAAAAAAAAAAAAAAAATCCAAATTGTCCCAAAAAAACAACCCCAGGGTCAGTAAATACCAAAAAACCCCAAAAATCAGCCCAAAAAACCCTCGGGTCAATAAATACCCAGAAAACCCCAAAACCACCCCAAAAAAAAACCTGGGTCAGCAAATTCCCCAAAAACCCCAAAACCACCCCAAAAAGAGCCCCATTTATAGCAAATGCCCAAAAAAACCCCAAAACCACCCCAAAAAAAACGCTGGGTCCACGAATACCTCAAAACCCCAAAAACCACCCCCCCGCCCAAAAAAAAAAAAACCTGGGTCAGGAAATACCCAAAAAACCCCAAAAGCAGCCCAAACAAAAGCCCCGGTGTCAGTGAATACCCAAAACCCCCCAAAACCACTGAAAAAAACACTCCCTGCATCAGGAAATATCCCAAAAACCCCAAAACCACCCTAAAAAAAAACCCTGGGTCAGCAAATACCTCAAAAATCCCCAAAATCGCCCCAAAAAAACAACCCCACGGTCACCAAATTCCCCAAAAGCACCCCAAAAACACTCCCTGGGTCAGTGAATACCCCCAAAACCACCCCAAAAAACCTCCAGGGTGAGCAAATACCTCAAAAAGCCCCAAATTGCCCCCAAAAAACAACCCCAGGGCCAGCAAACACCAAAAAACCCCAAAACCGCCCCCAAAACAACCCCAGGGTCAGTAAATACCAAAAAACCCCAAAAGTGCCCCAAAACCACGCCCTGGGTCAGTGAATACCCCCAAAACCCCAAAAATCACCCCCAAAAAAACAACCCCAGGGCCAGCAAATACCCCAAAAACCCCAAAACCACCCCAAAAAAAAACCCTGGGTCAGCAAATACCTCAAAAATCCCCAAATTAGCCCCCAAAAAAAAAACGCCACGGTCACCAAATTCCCCAAAAACCCCAAAACCGCCCCAAAAACACTCCCTGGGTCAGCAAATTCCCCAAAAACCCCAAAAGTGCCCCAAAAAACCAATCCCTTGGTAATTGGTGTGGTCAGTGGGTGTGGTCAATGGGCGTGGTCAGTGGGTGTGGTTATCGGTCAGTGGGTGTGGTCAATGAGAGGGGGGTGTGGCCATTTGGTCAGTGGACAGGGCGTGGTCATTGTAGGCGTGGTCACTTGGTGGGTGTGGTCAGTGGGGTGGGCGTGGTCATTGGGGGTGTGGCCATCAATGGTGTGGGCATTGTGGAGGGTGTGGCCAGTGAAGGGGTGTGGTCAATGGGATGGGAGTGGCTGTTTTGATGGGTGTGGCCATTTGATGGGCGTGGTCTTACTGTGTGTAGTCAATATATGGGTGTGGTCATTTGGGGGTGTGGTCATTGGATTGGGTGTGGCCCTTTTGATGGGTGTGGCCCTTTTGGGAGATGGTCATTGGGGTGGGTGTGGCCATTTTGATGGGTGTGGTCAATCTGGGTGTGGTCAGTGTGCGGGTGTGGCCATTTTGATGGGCGTGGTCAATCGGTGTGTGATCAATTTGTGGGTGTGGCCATTTTTGATGGGCGTGGTCAATCGGAGTGTGGTCATTTTGGGGGCGTGGCCATTGGCGTGGCTGTGGCCATTCCAATGGGTGTGGTCCAGCGGGGTGTGGTCAATGGGTGGGCGTGGCCAGTTCATGGGTGTGGTCAGTCAGGTGGGTGTGGTCACTTCTGTGGGCGTGTCCAACAGCACGGCCACGCCTGACAAATCCCAACATGGCGCCTGCCCTCCCTCCCACCCCCCCGTCCCCTTTTCCCAAATCCGCCGCTTTTCCCCCCAAAATCCCCCACCTACCCCAGACCACCACGGCCACGCCCTGGCTGGGCGGGGCCTCCAGCCAGGCCCCGCCCACCTCCTCCTCCACCCGGCAGCTGAAATTCCCGGCCAGTTCCCGGGAAATCCGCGGGAAGAGCAGCTCCGACCCGTTCCCGGCGACGTCGCCGCCGGCGTCCGGCGTCACCTCGGCGCCGTCGCGGAAGAAGCGGAAGCGGCGCCGGAAGTCGCGCCGGGGCGCGGCGCAGCTCAGGAGCAGCCGGTGGCCCGCGGCCACCACGCCCGAGGGCGGCTCCACGGACAGGAGAGGGGGCGGGCACGGATCTGGGGAGAAACGCGTGGAACCGGCGATTTTCCAACCGGGGCGCGTCGGGCGGGAAAGGGCCGAAAAATGGAGCCAAAATTCCAAAGTTTTGGAGGTGGGAATGGAGAAGATGGAGAAGATCCACCCAGTTTTTCCCCAAATCCGGATTTTTGTTGGCCAGAGGAGGCACCACCATGACCCGGCTTGGATTGGGCTTGGATTGGGTCAAAAGAGCCTAAAAATGGCCAAAAAATTTCAATGTTTTGGAGGTGGGAATGGAGAAGATGGAGAAGATGGAGAAGATGGAGAAGATCCACCCGGTTTTTCCCAAAATCCCAATCTTTTGTGGCTAGAGGATGTTTGGAATACCCCAGATGGCCCTGGAGGTTCCACCATGATCCTGGTTGGGTTGGGTCCAAAAAGCCTAAAACTGGCCCCAAAAATTGAATGTTTTGGAAGTGGGAATGGAGAAGATGAAGAAGTTGGAGAAGATGGAGAAGATCCACCCGTTTTTTCCCAAAATCCCAATTTTTTTTGGCTAGAGGATGTTTGGAATACCCCAGATGGCCCTGGAGGTTCCACCATGATCCTGCTTGGTTGGGACTGGATTTGGTCCAAAAAGCCTAAAACTGGCCCCAAAAATTGAATGTTTTTGAAGTGGGAATGGAGAAGATGGAGAAGTTGGAGAAGATGGAGAAGATCCACCCAGTTTTTCCCCAAATCCGATTTTTTCTTGGTTTTAGGAGGTTCCACCATGATCCTGCGTGGGTTGGGCCTGGATTGGGTCCAAAAAGCCTTAAAATGGACCCAAAATTCAATGTTTTGAAGGCGGAAATGAAGAAGATGGAGAAGATGGAGAAGATCCACCCAATTTTTCCCCAAATCCTGATTTTCCTTGGCCAGTGTAGGTGCCACCATGATCCTGGTTGGATTGGGTCAAAAAAGCCTAAAAACGGCCCCAGAATTTCAATGTTTTGGAGGTGGGAATGGAGAAGATGGAAAAGACGGAGAAGATCCACCCAGTTTTTCCCAAAATCCCAATTTTTTTTTGGCTAGAGGACGTTTGGAATACCCCAGATGGCCCTGGAGGTTCCACCATGATCCTGCTTGGTTGGGACTGGATTTGGTCCAAAAAGCCTAAAACTGGCCCCAAAAATTGAATGTTTTTGAAGTGGGAATGGAGAAGATGAAGAAGTTGGAGAAGATGGAGAAGATCCACCCAGTTTTTCCCCAAATCCGATGTTTTCTTGGTTTTAAGAGGTTCCACCATGATCCTGCATGGGTTGGGCCTGGATTGGCTCCAAAAAGCCTTAAAACGGACCCAAAATTCAATGTTTTGAAGGTGGGAATGAAGAAGATGGAGAAGATGGAGAAGATCCACCCAATTTTTCCCCAAATCCTGATTTTTCTTGGCCAGAGGAGGTGCCACCATGATCCTGGTTGGGTTGGGCTCGGATTGGGTCAAAAGAGCCTAAAAATGGCCAAAAAATTTCAATGTTTTGGAGGTGGGAATGGAGAAGATGGAGAAGATGGAGAAGATGGAGAAGAACCACCCGGTTTTTCCCAAAATCCCAATTTTTTTTTTTTTTTTTTTTTTTTTTTTTTTGGCTAGAGGATGTTTGGAATGCCCCAGATGGTCCTGGAGGTTCCATCATGGTCCTGCATGGGTTGGGCTTGGATTGGGTCAAAAAGGCCTAAAAATGGCCCAAGAATTGAGAGTTTTGGAGGTGGGAATGGAGAAGATGGAGAAGAACCACCCAGTTTTTCCCCAAATCCTGCTTTTTTGGTTTTAGGAGGTGCCACCATGACGCCGTTTGGATTGGGTCAAAAAGGCCTAAAAATGGCCCAAAATTTCAATGTTTTGGAGGTGGGAATGAAGAAGATGGAGAAGCTGGAGAAGAACCCCTCATTTTTCCCCAGAATTCCATTTTTTTTTGGTTGGAAGTGGTCCTGCCATGACCCTGGATGGGTTGGGCTCGGATTGGGTCAAAAAAGCCTAAAAATGGCCCAAAAATTCCCAGTTTTGGAGGTGGGAATGGAGAAGATGGAGAAGATCCTCCCAGATTTTCCCAGAATTCTGGTTTTTGATGACTTTAGGAAGTTGGGGACCACCTGGATGGTCGTGGAGCTGCCACCAAGCCAGGGCAGGTTCCGGGGTTGGGATTGGGTCAGAAAGGGTTAAAAATGGCCCCGAAAATCTCAATATTGTGGAAAAAGTGGGAAAAAAACCTTTGAAGTCCTCAAATTTGGACAATCAGGAGGAGATTTGGGGTCATGACCCGAACAAACCAAACCAAATCAAACCCAACCAAACCCAACTAAACCCAACCATGACCCAACGATGACCCAACCAAACCCAACCAAACCCAACCAAACCCAACCAAACCAAACCCAATCAAACCCAACCATGGCCAACCATGACCCAACCAAACCCAACCAAACCCAACCATGACCCACCCAAACCAAACCCAATCAAACCCAACCATGGCCAACCATGACCCAACCAAACCCAACCGTGACCCAACCAAACCCAACCATGGCCAATCATGACCCAACCAAACCCAACCATGACCCACCCAAACCAAACCCAATCAAACCGAACCATGGCCAATCATGACCCATCCAAACCCAACCATGACCCAACCAGACCCAACCATGAGCCAACCATGACCCAACCAAACCCAACCAAACCCAACCAAACCAAACCCAATCAAACCCAACCATGGCCAATCATGACCCAACCATGACCCAACCAAACCCAACAAAACCCAACCAAACCCAACTATACCCCACCCATGACCCAACCACACCCAACGAAACCAAACTCAACCCAACCAAACCCAACCATGACCCAACTAAACCCAGACAAACCCAACCATGACCCAACCAATCCCAACCATGACCCAACCAAACCCAACCAAACCCAACCAAACCCAACCATGACCCAACTAAACCCAGATAAACTCAACCATGACCCAACCACACCCAACCAGACCCAAACCCAACCATGACCCAACTAAACCCAGCCAAACCCAACCAAGGCCCAACCAAACCCAACCATGACCCAACCAATCCCAACCATGAACCAGCCACACCCAACCAAACCCAACCATGACCCAACCAATCCCAACCATGAACCAGCCACACCCAACCAAACCCAACCAAACCCAACCAAACCCAACCAAACCCAACCAAACCCAACCAAACCCAACTATACCCCACCCATGACCCAACCACACCCAACGAAACCCAATTAACTCAACCCAACCAAACCCAACCATGACCCAACTAAACCCAGACAAACCCAACCATGACCCAACCAATCCCAACCATGACCCAACCACACCCAACCAAACCCAACCATGACCCAACCAAACCCAACCATGACCAATCATGACCCAACCACGTCCCAACCATGACCCAACCATGACCCAACCAAACCAAACCCAATCAAACCCAACCAGGGCCAATCATGACCCAACCAATCCCAACCATGACCCAACCAAACCCAACCATGACCCAACCACACCCAACAAAACCCAACCAAACCCAACTATACCCCACCCATGACCCAGCCACACCCAACGAAACCCAACCAAACCCAACCAAACCCAACCAAGCCCAAGCATGACCCAACTAAACCCAGCCAAACCCAACCATGACCCAACCAAACCCAACCATGGCCAATCATGACCCAACCACGTCCCAACCATGACCCAACCATGACCCAACCACACCCAACGAAACCCAACCAAACCCAACCAAACCCAACTATACCCCACCCATGACCCAACCACACCCAACGAAACCCAATTAACTCAACCCAACCAAACCCAACCATGACCCAACTAAACCCAGACAAACCCAACCATGACCCAACCAAACCCAACCATGACCCAACCACACCCAACCAAACCCAACCAAACCCAACCATGACCCAACTAAACCCAGATAAACTCAACCATGACCCAACCACACCCAACCAGACCCAAACCCAACCATGACCCAACCAAGGCCCAACCAAACCCAACCATGACCCAACCAAACCCAACCATGACCCAGCCAAACCCAACCAAACCCAACTAAACTCAACCCAACTAAACCCAACCATGACCCAACTAAACCCAGACAAACCCAACCATGACCCAACCACACCCAACCACATTCAACCAAAGCCCAACCAAACCCAACCAAGGCTCAACCAAATCCAACCATGACCAATCCAAACCCAACCACACCCAACGAAACTCAGTCACACTCAACCATGGCCCAACCAAACTCAACCACATCCAACCAAACCCAACCAACCCTGGCACTTCCATTTTTTCATCTCCTCAACCTTCTCCAGACCCAGCCCTGAGGTGGCTCCATGCCCATTCCCGTGCCTGGAAATCGCAGATTTACCCCGAAATCACCTTTGACGATGACCTGGACGGCATCGCTGGGGTAGGACGCGATCCAACGCCCCTCGGTCATCTCCTCGTAGCGGCAGCTGAAGTTTCCCGTCTGGTTCTGGTCGCTCTTCTCCACCCGCAGCCGGACGCCGCCAGCTCCAGAACCTTCCTGGATCCCATCCGTGACCTCGAGCTCCTCCTGGAAGAACCCAAATCTCCGCTCGGCGGCACCGGGCGGGGCCACGCAGAAGAAGACGAGGGGCTGCCCTTCCACGGTGACGCTGGAGGGCGTCACCGTCAAGTTGGGTTGGGCTGGACGATCTGGTGGGAGGAGAAGACCCAAAGTCAAAGTTGGACCTCAGTGGAGATGAGTTTTTGGGATGAAAACGCCCCCGTTGGACCAAAACCCAACGTTTTGCTCAATGGGGGCAAATTTGGGGATAAAAACGCTCCTGTTGGGTGCAAAAGTCAACGTTGGGCCTCAGTGGGAGAAATTTGGGATAAAATCACCGAATTGGGTAGAAAAGCCAACATTGGGTGGAAAAGTCAACCTTGGACCTCAGTGGAGATGAATTTTGGGACAAAAACGGCCAATTGGGTGGAAAAGTCAATGTTGGAACTCAACAGGGACAGATTTTTGGGATAAAAATGCCCACGTTGGACCAAACCCCAACATTCTGGTCAACAGGGATGAATTTTGGGGTAAAAACGCCCCGTTGGGTGGAAAAGTCAAGGGTGGACCTCAGCGAGGATGGATTTTGGGAGAAAAATGCCCAGTTGAGTGCAAAAGTCAACGTTGGACCTAAGAGACGATAAATTTTGGGATAAAAAATGTCCCTGTTATACCAAAACCCAAAATTTTTGTCAGTGGGGACAATTTTTGGGGTAAAAACACCCAGTTGGGTGGAAAAGTCAAGGTTGGACCTCAATGGGGACGGATTTTGGGATAAAATCACCCAGTTGGGTGGAAAAGTCAACACTGGGTGGAAAAGCCAACACTGGGGCTCAACAGGAACAAATTTTGGGATAAAACCCCCAAAACCCCGACGCCAGGAGCTGCCGCCCGCGGCGCCCCCAAACCTCGGACGTTGACGACCACGGCCTGGCTGGCCAGGGAGTGGACTTGGCCGCGGCCGCGCCGGAGGACGGTGTAGGAGCAGCTGTAGAAGCCGCCGTCGCGCGGGCCGGTGACGTCGAAGGTGTGGACGAAGCGGCTCCTGGACGTCCGGACGTCGGTGACCCAGCCGGCCGTCCCGGTGAAGCGGAACCCTTGGATCCGGTCGGTGCTCATCGGCCCCGGCGCGGCGCAGACGATGGACACGGCGTCGCCGATGAGGAACTGCGGCTTGGACGGCGTCACCGAGATGTTGGGGGCCGGGGGAGGGAGGTCTGGGGAGGAAAACGGCGGGGAGGAGAAAAAGGCTAAAAACGGCCCAAAATTCCGTGTTTTGGGAGTAGGAATGGAGAAGATGGAGAAGGTGGAGAAGGTGGAGAAGAACCACCCACTTTTTCCCCAAATCCTGATTTTTGTTGGCCAGAGGAGGTGCCACCATGACCCGGCTTGGGTTGGGCCCGGATTGGGTCAAAAGAGCCTAAAAATGGCCAAAAAATTTGGAGTTTTGCAGGTGGGAATGGAGAAGATGAAGAAGATGGAGAAGATGAAGAAGATGGAGAAGATGGAAGAGAACTTCCCAGTTTTTCCCAAAATCCTG
The DNA here is from genome assembly GCF_026979565.1 of Vidua chalybeata. Taxonomy (NCBI): domain Eukaryota; kingdom Metazoa; phylum Chordata; class Aves; order Passeriformes; family Viduidae; genus Vidua; species Vidua chalybeata. Next base: position 110,272 of record NC_071566.1, read on the forward strand.
ATTTTTTGCTGGTTGGAGGAGGTTCCACCATGACCCTGCTTGGGTTGGGCTTGGATTGGGTCCAAAAAGCTTAAAAATGGTCCCAAAAATCAGTATTTTTGGGTCTGGAAGAGGTGAAGATGGAGAAGATGGAGAAGAACCACTCATTTTTTTCCCAAAATTCCAATTTTTTGGGTTGGAACACCTTCCTCCATGATCCTGCTGGGGTTGGGCTCGGATTGGGTGAAAAAAGGCCTAAAAATGGTCAAAAATTCAGCGTTTTGGAGGTGGGAATGGAGAAGGAGGAGAAGAACCACCCAGTTTTTCCCAAAATCCCGATTTTTGGCAGCCTGAGGATGATCTCGAGGTGCCACCAAGCCAAGGGGAGATTTTGGAGAGTTTGGGCTTGGATCAACCTAAAAATGGCCCTAAAAAAGTTCAAAATGGCCCAAAAATTCAAAATTCTGAGATTTTGGGAGGGTTGGAGGAGCTGGAGATGAAGACGATGAAGAAGAACCTCCCAATTTTTCCCCAAAATTCTGATTTTTCCCCAAATCCTGATTATTTTTGGTTGGAGGAGGTGCCACCATGACCCTGCTTGGGTTGGGCTTGGATTGGGTCAAAAAAATCCTAAAAATGGCCCAAAAATCCAATTTTTTTGGAGGTGGGAATGGAGCAGATGGAGAAGAAAGTCTCGATTTTGCCCCAAATCCAGAATTTTGGGGGGAATTTTGCGTTACCTGAAGGCGTCGCCGACGGGAAAAGGATCGGGAGAGAGGCTGGAAAAAAGGGAAAATGGGAAAATTAAAGAAAAAATGAAAAAAAAATGGAAAAAGGAAAAGGGGAAAATGGGAATAATGGAAAAGGAAAAATTGGGATAGAAAGGAAATGAAAAATTATTTATTAATTTTAGGGGGAAAGGAAAGGAAGTTTAAACTAAAAATAATTTAATAATAAAAAAGATCATTTTTAAAAAGGAAATTGAAAATAAAAGATAAATAAAAATAAAAGGAAAAAATGGGAAGAGAAAGGAAATTAAAATTTATTTATTAATTAATAGTGGGAAATGAAATAAAAGGAAAATTGGAAGGAAGTTAAAAAGAAATAATTTGAAAATAATTTAAAGTGAAAATAATTTTAAACTAAAAGATCATTTTTTAAAAGGAAATAAAAAATAAAAGAAAAAATGTAAGGACGTGGAAAAATTGGGAAAATAAAGGAAAATAAAAAATATTTATTAATTAATAATGAGGGGGAAATTAAAGAATAAAAGGAAAATTGAAAGGAACCTAAAAGTAAAATAATTTGGAAATAAAAAGGAAAATAATTCTAATTTTTTAAAGGAAATAATTAAAAATTAAAAATGGGGGAATTGGGAAAATAAAGGAAAATAAAAAATATTTATTAAATTAATAATAAGGGGAAATGAAATAAAAGGCAAAATGAAAGTAAAAATAAAAATAATTTTGAAATAAGAAGATCATTTTTTACAGGGAAATAAAAAACAAAAGGAAATTTAAAAAGAAAAAGGGAAAATTCGGGGGAAAATGGGAGAGGAGGAAGAGGAAGAGGAGGAGTTGGGATGAAGGGCAGGAAATTGGGGGAAAATGGGGAAAATTGGGGAAAAATGGGAGGAGGAGGAAGAGGAGGTGGGAAAATGGGCACAAAAATGAGGGAAAAAGGGAAAAATGGGAAAAATGGGAGAAAGGAGGAAGAGGAGGAGGAGGATGAAGGGCAGGAAATGGGGAAAATGGGAAAATTGAGGGAAAATGGGAGAGAGGAGGAAGAGGAGGAAGAGGAGGAGGAGGAGGAAGAGTTGGGATAATCGGGATGGAAACTGGGGGGAAATGGGAAAACGGGAAAATGGGAGAGAGGAGGAAGAGGAGGAAGAGGAGGAAGAGGAGGAAGAAGAGGAGGAAGAGGAGGAGCTGGGATGAAGGGCAGGAGAATCAGGGGAAAAGGAAAAATGGGAAAAAAGAAGGATAGAGGAAGAGGAGGTGGGATGAAGGGCAGGAAATGGGGGGAAAAAGGGGGAAATCGGGAAAAATGGGAGAGAGGAGGAAGATGAGGAAGAGGAGGAAGGGGAGCTGGAAAAATGGGTACAAAAATGAGGGGAAAAAAGGAAAATTGGAGAAAATGGGATCAGGGGGAAGAGGAGGAGTTGGGATGAAGGGCAGGAAATGGGGGAAAATGGGAAAATTGGGGAAAAATGGGAGAGAGGAGGAAGATGAGGAAGAGGAGGAAGGGGAGCTGGAAAAATGGGTACAAAAATGAGGGGAAAAAAGGAAAATTGGAGAAAATGGGATCAGGGGGAAGAGGAGGAGTTGGGATGAAGGGCAGGAAATGGGGGAAAATGGGAAAATTGGGGAAAATGGGAGAGAGGAGGAAGATGAGGAAGAGGAGGAAGGGGAGGCGGGAAAATGGGCACAGAAATGAGGGAAAAAGGGAAAAAATAGGAAAAATTGGATCAGGAGGAAGAGGAGGAGTGGGATGAAGGGCAGGAAATGGGGAAAATGGGAAAATTGGGGAAAATGGGAGGAGGAGGAAGAGGAGGTGGGAAAATGGGCACAAAAATGAGGGAAAAAGGGAAAAATGGGAAAAATGGGAGAAAGGAGGAAGAGGAGGAGGATGAAGGGCAGGAAATGGGGAAAATGGGAAAATTGAGGGAAAATGGGAGAGAGGAGGAAGAGGAGGAAGAGGAGGAAGAGCAGGTGGAAAAATGGGCACAAAAATGAGGGGGAAAAGGGAAAAATTGGGAAAAATGGAATCAGGAGGAAGAGGAGGAGTGGGATGAAGGGCAGGAAATGGGGGGAAATGGGAAAATTGGGGAAAATGGGAGAGAGGCGGAAGAGGAGGAGGAGGAGGAAGAGTTGGGATAATTGGGATGGAAATAGGAGGGAAATGGGGAAAATTGGGAAAATGGGATGGACGAGGAACAGGAGGAAGAGGAGGAGCTGGGATGAAGGGCAGGAAATGGGGAAAAAGGGAAAATGGGAAAAATGAGGCAGAGGAGGAAGAGGAGGAGTAGGATGAAGGGTGGGGAAATGGGAGGAAAATGGGAAAATTGAGGAAAAATGGGAGAGAGGAGGAAGACGAGGAGGAGGAAGAGGAGGAAGAGTTGGGATAATCGGGATGGAAATTGGGGGGAAATGGGAAAAATTGGGAAAATGGGGGAGAGGAGAAAGAGGAGGAGGAGGAGTTGGGATGAAGGGCAGGAAATGTGCACAGGGGAATGGGGGATGGGAATGGGAATGGGAATGGGAATGGGAATGGGGATGGGAATGGGAATGGGGATGGGAATGGGGATGGGAATGGGGGATGGGAATGGGGGATGGGAATGGGGATGGGAATGGGGAATGGGAATGGGGGATGGGAATGGGGATGGGAATGGGGAATGGGAATGGGGGATGGGAATGGGGATGGGAATGGGGGATGGGAATGGGGATGGGAATGGGGGATGGGAATGGGGGATGGGAATGGGGATGGGAATGGGGATGGGAATGGGGATGGGAATGGGAATGGGAATGGGAATGGGAATGGGAATGGGGAATGGGAATGGGGGATGGGAATGGGGATGGGAATGGGAATGGGGGATGGGAATGGGGGATGGGCAAGGGGCGCGGCTGAGGAAGAGGAGACTCACCCAGGAGCGGGATGAAGCTCGGCAGCGCCATGGCCCCGTGCCCTGGCTGTGCCCTGAATGTCCCCTGGCAGTGCCCTGAATGTCCCCTGGCAGTGCCCGGCTGTCCCCTGGCAGTGCCCTGAATGTCCCCTGGCTGTGCCCTGAATGTCCCCGGGCTGTGCCCTGAATGTCCCCTGGCTGTGCCCTGAATGTCCCCTGGCTGTGCCCGGCTGTCCCCTGGCAGTGCCCTGAATGTCCCCTGGCAGTGCCCGGCTGTCCCCTGGCTGTGCCCGGCTGTCCCCTGGCTGTGCCCTGAATGTCCCCTGGCTGTGCCCTGAATGTCCCCTGGCTGTGCCCGGCTGTCCCCTGGCTGTGCCCTGAATGTCCCCTGGCAGTGCCCTGAATGTCCCCGGGCTGTGCCCTGAATGTCCCCTGGCTGTGCCCTGAATGTCCCCTGGCTGTGCCCGGCTGTCCCCTGGCTGTGCCCTGAATGTCCCCTGGCTGTGCCCTGAATGTCCCCTGGCTGTGCCCGGCTGTCCCCTGGCTGTGCCCTGAATGTCCCCTGGCTGTGCCCTGAATGTCCCCTGGCAGTGCCCGGCTGTCCCCTGGCAGTGCCCTGAATGTCCCCTGGCTGTGCCCTGAATGTCCCCTGGCAGTGCCCGGCTGTCCCCTGGCAGTGCCCTGAATGTCCCCTGGCTGTGCCCTGAATGTCCCCGGGCTGTGCCCTGAATGTCCCCTGGCTGTGCCCTGAATGTCCCCTGGCTGTGCCCGGCTGTCCCCTGGCTGTGCCCTGAATGTCCCCTGGCAGTGCCCGGCTGTCCCCTGGCTGTGCCCGGCTGTCCCCTCGTTGTCCTCTCCGTCCCCTCGCTGTCCTCGCTGTTCACTCCCTGTCTCCTTCCTGTCCCTCTCTGTCCCCTGTGGTGTCCCCCCTGTGTCCTCTCTCTGTTCCCTCCCTGTCCCCTCCTTGTCCCCTCCTTATCTCCTTCCTGTCCCCTCTCTGTCCCCTCCCTGTCCCCTTGCTTTCCCCTCTCTGTCCCTATCTGTCCTCACTGTCCCCTCCCTATCTCCTTCCTGTCTCCTTCCTGTCCCTCTCTGTCTCTCTGTGTCCTCTCTCTGTCCCTTCCCTGTCCCCTCTCTCTGTTCCCTCTGTGTCCCCTCTGTGTCCCCTTCCTGTCCCCTCTGTGTCCCCTCTGTGTCCCCTCCGTGTCCCCTTCCTGTCCCCTCTGTGTCCCCTCTGTGTCCCCTCCGTGTCCCCTCTCTGTGTCCCCTCTCTGTCCCCTCTCTGTCCCCTCCCTGTCCCCTTGCTTTCCCCTCTCTGTCCCTATCTGTCCTCTCTGTCCCCTCCCTATCTCCTTCCTGTCTCCTTCCTGTCCCTCTCTGTCCCCTCTCTCTGTTCCTCTCTGTCCCCTCTCTGTCCCCTCTCTGTCCCCTCTCTCTGTCCTCTCTCTGTCCCCTCTCTGTCCCCTCTCTGTCCCCTCTCTGTCCTCTTTCTGTCCCCTCTCTGTCCCCTCTCTCTGTCCCCTCTCTGTCCCCTCTCTGTCCTCTCCCTGTCCCCTCTCTGTCCTCTCCCTGTCCCTTTCTGTCCCTCTCTGTCCCCTCTCTGTTCCTCTCTGTCCCCTCTCTCTGTCCCCTCTCTGTCCCCTCTCTGTCCCCTGGCTGTCCCCTCTCTGTCCTCTCCCTGTCCCTTTCTGTCCCTCTCTGTCCCCTCTCTGTCCCCTCTCTGTCCCCTCTCTCTTTTCCTCTCTGTCCCCTCTCTGTTCCTCTCTGTCCTCTCTCTGTCCCCTCGCTGTCGCCAGGGTGGGGCCGGAATTGGCGGGAAAAGGGGAAGCGGGAATTGCACAAGGGCGGTGACGTCGCGGCGGGAGGGGACCCGCCCGTGGCTCTTGCGACATCTGGGGACACTCGGGGCTGGGGGGGGAGGGACCTTGGGGGGGGGGGGGGTGACACCGAGGAGGTGGCATCGAGACCACAGTGACATCAGGGCGAGGGTGTAAGAGGCCGTCTGCAGCCCCCTCGCTCTCCGTTCTGCTTTCCGATGGCCGCGAGAGAGAATCCCTTTCCTCCGCCGCAGCTCCGGCTTCGAACGGGGACACGGCGCAGGAGGAACCACTGAACCCTCGCGCTGGCAAGGCCTGGCAAGAACTTGGCAAGGAGTTGGCAAGGACTTGGCAAAGAACCTGTGTCACGATCCGCTTATTGCGGGGTGTCGCGGTGGTTCTTCTCACCGATCCCAAAAGTGCAAAAAAGGCAAACAACAAGGGACTGTCAGTTAATCACAACAAATGCACCTTTATTAGGGGCCAAAACAGTAAATGTGATAGTGGGGATCGGAAAGGAGATAAAAAGAGAGAGAGAGAGAGAAGAGGGGTATGGGAATAGCTACCAACACAGGCGAGATCCTCAGTGGTCCGGACGATGGGGATCCGTCTGTCGTGTCGGGGGAGTCTCCGAAGTTCTGGTCGACTCGGGGCTCCAGTTATAGTCCACAGAGGAAAGAGGGGGGGAGCAAGTGTAACAATGAAAGTCCATTGTAATCGCCCCGAGGGAACAGGTGAGTCCACAGAAACCACCAAAGCAAGACGAATACAATGAAGAATAAGTCCATTAAAATTACTGAAGGGAAACAGGTCATGTCATTAGTGGTCAGACCACAAATTTCCCCTCCTCCCTATAGCAGGGGTCTCAGTCTCAGCCCTTGGGAGGAGGGTTCTCATTCTTTCTTTGTCACAGTGGTAACGAGGCAGATGAGGGGTCTTCAATGAAGGACCCCGGGAGTCACCCCAAAAGTTCATTTGGCCTGTGAAGCCCGAAATAATGACCCCTTAAATTTATGGGCTTCCAGAATTTTAATGCCACAATCCGCTTGCTGCGGGGTGTCGTGATGGTTCCTTTCACCGATCCCAAAAGTGCAAAAAAGGCAAACAACAAGGGACCATCAGTTAATCACAACAAATGCACCTTTCCACAGAAACCACCAAAGCAAGACGAACCCAATGAAGAATGAGTCCATTTGAATCACTGAAGGGAAACAGGTCATGTCATGAGTGGTCAGACCACCAATTTCCCCTCCTCCCTATAGCAGGGGTCTCAGTCTCAGCCCTTGGAGGAGGGTTCTCATTCTTTGTTTGTCACAGTGGTAACGAGGCAGATGAGGGGTCTTCAATGAAGGACCACAGGAGTCACCCCAAAAGTTCATTTGGCTTAAGAACGGAGATTAGAAGCAGGCCGCGCATCAGGCGGTCCCGTGCTGGGTCCACGTCAGGTCTTTGCCAAGTCCTTGCCACGTCCTTGCCAAGTTCTTGCCAGGCCTTGTTCGGAACAGCCAGCGTGACGGTTCAGTGGTTGCACCTGCACTGTGTCCTGTTCTAAGCCGGAACTGCAGTGGAGGAAGGGATTCTTTCTCGTGGCAATCGGAAGGCAGAATGGAAAATGAGGGGCTTCAGACGGGCTCTTACAGCCTGGCACGGGCCCAGCGCGGGACAGCCTGACGCGCGGCCCGCTTCTGATCTCCGCTCTTAACCCGAGTGAACTTTTGGGGGGGTGACTCCTTCGTTGAAGACCCCTTGTGAAAAACGCCAGTCACCTGGTTTTTAAAATTTTCGAAGTTTAATAATAATGAAATGGTTGTAAAAATAGCAATACAATTAGAGTAATTAAAAATTTAGGGTTAGGACAATTACAAGACAATAAAGAGCAAAGAATTACGGACGCTCTCGGGCCCTTAAGCCACAAGGGCCTTGTGAACAAAGGAGTCACCTTAAAAGCAAGAGCCTGTTGCATATACAAAGCACTTCATGATTATGCGTATATTTTATTTAAAACAAGAAATTCCTCTGGTACTTGTCAAAAAGTTTCTGTCAATCCCCAGGCGCCTTCGAGTCTAAGTCAGGCTTGAAGAAGTTGGTTTCTGTTGATAAGGAAAGCCATAAATTCCTCTCCTCTGGAAAATTTAGGGGTTTCTGTAATTGTTATCCTTGTGCGAAGAATTCCTTGATTATCTCATCTCTTTCCTGAGCTGGTTAGAAAGTATCTTACATAGCATAGTTTCTATTTTAACACTGTGTTGTAACCTAAAAATACATCCAACACACTACTGGAGAGAATTAACACGGCCTAACTTTCCAACATTGCACATACAATACTCATTGTAACCATTGCGAAAAGCCACTCATAAAATACGCATTTTTCACACCCCTCATCTGCCTCGTTACCACCGTGACAAACAAAGAATGAGAACCCTCCTCCCAAGGACTGAGACTGAGACCCCTGCTGTAGGGAGGAGGGGAAATTGGTGGTCTGACCACTAATGACATGACCTGTTTCCCTTCAGTGATTCCAATGGACTTATTCTTCATTGGATCCGTCTTGCTTTGGTGGTTTCTGTGGAAAGGTGCGTTTGTTGTGATTAACTGATGGTCCCTTGTTGTTTGCCTTTTTTGCACTTTTGGGATTGGTGAAAGGAACCATCACGACACCCCGCAGCAAGCGGATCGTGGCATTAAAATTCTGGAAGCCCATAAATTTAAGGGGTCATTATTTCGGGCTTCACAGGCCAAATGAACTTTTGGGGGGTGACTCCCTTGGTCCTTCATTGAAGACCCCTCATCTGCCTCGTTACCACTGTGACAAACAAAGAATGAGAACCCTCCTCCCAAGGGCTGAGACTGAGACCCCTGCTATAGGGAGGAGGGGAAATTGGTGGTCTGACCACTAATGACATGACCTGTTTCCCTTCAGTAATTTTAATGGACTTATTCTTCATTGTACTCGTCTTGCTTTGGTGGTTTCTGTGGACTCACCTGTTCCCTCGGGGCGATTACAATGGACTTTCATTGTTACACTTGTTCCCCCCTCTTTCCTCTGTGGACTATAATTGGACCCCCGAGTCGACCAGAACTTCGGAGACTCCCCCGACATGACAGACGGATCCCCATCGTCCGGACCACTGAGGATCTCGCCTGTGTTGGTAGCTATTCCCATACCCCTCTTCTCTTCTCTTCTCTTCTCTTCTCTTCTCTTCTCTTCTCTTCTCTTCTCTTCTCTTCTCTTCTCTTCTCTTCTCTTCTCTTCTCTTCTCTTCTCTTCTCTTCTCTTCTCTTCTCTTCTCTTCTCTTCTCTTCTCTTCTCTTCTCTTCTCTTCTCTTCTCTTCTCTTCTCTTCTCTTCTCCCCTCCCCTCCCCTCCCCTCCCCTCCCCTCCCCTCCCCTCCCCTCCCCTCCCCTCCCCTCCCCTCCCCTCCCCTCCCCTCCCCTCCCCTCCCCTCCCCTCCCCTCCCCTCCCCTCCCCTCCCTTCCCTTCCCTTCCCTTCCCTTCCCTTCCCTTCCCTTCCCTTCCCTTCCCTTCCTTCCCTTCCCTTCCCTTCCCTTCCCTTCCCTTCCCTCTTCCCTTCCCTCTTCCCTTCCCTCTTCCCTTCCCTCTTCCCTTCCCTCTTCCCTTCTCTCTTCCCTTCCCTTCCCTTCCCTTCTCTCTTCCCTTCTCTCTTCCCTTCCCACCCCTTCACGGGGTGACACCAAGGTCAAGGTGACACCGAGGGTGGCACCGAGATTGGTGACACCGAGATCAAGGTGACACCGAGGTGAGGGTGGCACCAATGAAGGTGGCAGCAGAGTTGGTGGCACTGAGAAGGTGACAACAAGGTGAGGGTGACACCAGTGAGGGTGACACCGAGGTGAGGGTGACACCGAGATCGGTGACATCGAGATCAAGGTGACACCAAGGTGAGGATGACATCAGTGAGGGTGACACTGAGGTTACGGTTGACATTGAGGTGAGGGTGACACCAGTGAGGGTGACACCAAGGTGAGGGTGACACCGAGGTGAGGGTGACACTAAGGTTGGTGACACCAAGACCAAGGTGACACCAAGATCAAGGTGACACCAGTGAGGGTGACACCAAGGTGAGGGTGACACCAAGGTGAGGGTGACACTGAGGTTGGTGACACCAAGACCAAGGTGACACTGAGGCGAGGGTGACACCAGTGAGGGTGACACCAAGGTGAGGGTGACACCGAGATTGGTGACACCAAGGTCAAGGCGACACCAAGACCAAGGTCACACCGAGGTGAGGGTGACACCGAGATTGGTGACACCCAAGACCAAGGTGACACCAAGGTGAGGGTGACACCGAGATTGGTGACACCGAGATCAAGGTGACACCAAGGTGAGGGTGGCACCAATGAAGGTGGCAACAAGGAGAAGGTGAGACCAGGGAAGGTGGCAGCAGGGCTGGTGGCACTGAGAAGGTGACACCGAGGTGAGGGTGACACCAGTGAGGGTGACACCGAGGTGAGGGTGACACAGAGATTGGTGACACCAAGACCAAGGCGACACCAAGGTCAAGGTGACACCGAGGTGAGGGTGACACCAGTGAGGGTGACACGGAGATTGGTGACACCAAGGTCAAGGTAACACCGAGGTGAGGGTGGCACCAATGAAGGTGGCACCAAGGAGAAGGTGAGACCAGTGAAGGTGGCAGCAGAGTTGGTGGCACTGAGAAGGTGACACCAAGGTGAGGGTGACACAGAGGTGAGGATGACACCAAAACTGGTGACACCAAGATCAAGGTGACACCAAGGTGAGGGTGACACCAGTGAGGGTGACACCGAGGTGAGGGTGACACCAGTGAGGGTGACACCAAGGTGAGGGTGACACAGAGATTGGTGACACCAAGACCAAGGTGACACCGAGGTGAGGGTGACACCAGGGTTGGTGGCACTGAGAAGGTGACACTAAGAAGGTGGCACCAAGGTGAGGGTGGCACCGAGGAGGGGATGACACCAAGGAGGAGGTGACACAGAAGATGACATCAAGGTTGGTGACACTGAGAAGGTGACAGTGAGAAGGTGACAGTAAGAAGGTGGCACCAAGGTGAGGGTGACATCAAGGAGGGGACGGCACCAAGGAGAAGGTGACACCATGGAGGAGGTGACACTGAGGTGAGGGTGACACCGATGAAGGTGGCACCAAGGAGAAGGTGACACCAAGGAGGAGGTGACACTGAGGTGAGGGTGACACCGATGAAGGTGGCACCAAGGAGGAGGTGACACCGAGATGAGGGTGACACTGAGGTTGTTGACACCAAGGTGACATCAAGGCGAGCGTGACACCAGTGAGGGTGACATCCAGGTGAGGGTGGCACCAAGGAGGGGATGGCACCAAGGAGGAGGTGACACAGAAGATGACATCAGGGTTGGTGATACTGAGAAGGTGACAGTAAGAAGGTGGCACCAAGGTGAGGGTGACACTGAGGTTGGTGACACCAAGGTGACATCAAGGTGAGGGTGACACCAGTGAGGGTGGCACCGAGGTGAGGGTGGCACCAAGGAGAGGGTGGCACAGAAGATGACATCAAGGGGAGGGTGACACCAAGGACAGGGTGGCACTGAGGACCTGGTGGCACTGAGGAAAGGGTGACACTGAGGACGTGGTGACACCAAGGACAGGGTGACACCGAGGACAGGGTGACATAGAGGACAGGGTGGCACTGAGGACAAGGTGGCATTGAGGACAGGGTGGCATCAAGGACAGGGTGACACCAAGGAGAGGGTGGCTCCAAGGACATGGTGGCACTGAGGACAGGGTGACACTGAGGACAGGGTGACACCAAGGAGAGGGTGGCTCCAAGGACATGGTGGCACTGAGGACAGGGTGACACTGAGGACAAGGTGGCATTAAGGAAGGTGGCACCAAGGACATGGTGGCACTGAGGACAGGGTGGCACTGAGGACAGGGTGGCACTGAGGACAAGGTGGCACTGAGGACAAGGTGGCATTAAGGAAGGTGGCACCAAGGACATGGTGGCACTGAGGACAGGGTGACACCAAGGACAGGGTGACACCAAGGACAGGGTGACACTGAGGACAGGGTGACACCGAGGACAGGGTGGCACCGAGGACATGGTGGCATCAAGGAAGGTGACACCAAGGTCAGGGTGGCACTGAGGACCTGGCGGCACCGAGGACAGGGTGACATCAAGGAAGGTGACACCAAGGAGGACGTGCCACAGAAGGTGACATCAAGGTGAGGGTGACACCAAGGACAGGGTGGCATCAAGGAAGGTGACACCACGGAGCAGGTGACACTGATAAGAAGGTGGCATTGAGGACCTGGTGGCACCGAGGACAGGGTGACACTGAGGACCTGGTGACACTGAGGACAGGGTGGCATCAAGGACATGGTGGCATCAAGGAAGGTGACCCCAAGGAGGAGGTGACACTGAGGACAGGGTGGCACCAAGGACAGGGTGACACTGAGGGCCTGGTGGCACTGAGGACAGGGTGGCATCAAGGACAGGGTGACACCAAGGAGAGGGTGGCTCCAAGGACATGGTGGCACTGAGGGCAGGGTGGTACTGAGGACGTGGTGACACCGAGGAGGAGGTGACACTGAGGAGAAGGTGGCACTGAGGAGAAGGTGGCACTGAGGACAGGGTGGCACCAAGGACATGGTGGCACTGAGGACGTGGTGACACCGAGGACAGGGTGACACTGAGGACAGGGTGGCACTGAGGACAGGGTGGTACTGAGGACGTGGTGACACCGAGGACGTAGTGGCACTGAGGACATGGTGGCACCAAGGACAGGGTGACATCAAGGAAGGTGACACCAAGGAGGAGGTGACACTGAGGACAAGGTGGCACCAAGGACAGGGTGACACTGAGGGCCTGGTGAAACTGAGGACAGGGTGGCACCAAGGAAGGTGACACCAAGGACCTGGTGGCATCAAGGACAGGGTGGCATCAAGGACAGGGTGGCACTGAGGACAGGGTGGCACCGAGGACAGGGTGGCATCAAGGAAGGTGACACCAAGGAGGAGGTGACACTGAGGAGAAGGTGGCACTGAGGTGAGGGTGGCACCAAGGACAGGGTGACACCGAGGACAGGGTGGCACCAAGGACATGGTGGCATCAAGGAAGGTGACACCAAGGACAGGGTGGCACTGAGGACAGGGTGACACTGAGGACAGGGTGGCACCAAGGACAGGGTGGCACCGAGGATAGGGTGGCATCAAGGAAGGTGACACCGAGGACAGGGTGACACTGAGGACAGGGTGGCACTGAGGACATGGTGACACTGAGGACAGGGTGGCACCAAGGACAGGGTGACATCAAGGAAGGTGACACCAAGGAGGAGGTGACACTGAGGAGAAGGTGGCACTGAGGACAGGGTGGCATCAAGGACAGGGTGACACCGAGGACAGGGTGACACTGAGGACGTGATGACACCGAGGACAGGGTGGCACTGAGGACAGGGTGACATTGAGGACAGGGTGGCATCAAGGACATGGTGGCATCAAGGAAGGTGACACCAAGGAGGAGGTGACACTGAGGACAGGGTGGCACCAAGGACAGGGTGACATCAAGGAGAAGGTGGATCCAAGGACATGGTGGCACTGAGGACAGGGTGACACTGAGGACAGAGTGGCACTGAGGACAGGGTGGCACTTGGGAAGGTGACACCAAGGAGGAGGTGACACTGAGGAGAAGGTGGCACTGAGGTGAGGGTGGCACCAAGGGCAGGGTGACACCAAGGACAGGGTGGCTCCAAGGACATGGTGACACTGAGGACAGGGTGGCATAGAGGAAGGTGACACCAAGGACAGGGTGGCACTGAGGACAGGGTGGCACTGAGGACATGGTGGCACCAAGGGCAGGGTGACACTAAGGACAGGGTGGCACTGAGGACAGTGTGGCACCAAGGACAGGGTGACATCAAGGAAGGTGACACCAAGGAGGACGTGCCACAGAAGGTGACATCAAGGTGAGGGTGACACCAAGGACAGGGTGGCATCAAGGAAGGTGACACCACGGAGCAGGTGACACTGATAAGAAGGTGGCATTGAGGACCTGGTGGCACCGAGGACAGGGTGACACCGAGGACCTGGTGGCACTGAGGACAGGGTGGCATCAAGGACAGGGTGGCATCAAGGAAGGTGACACCAAGGAGGAGGTGACACTGAGGAGAAGGTGGCACTGAGGTGAGGGTGGCACCAAGGACAGGGTGACACCGAGGACAGGGTGGCACCAAGGACATGGTGGCATCAAGGAAGGTGACACCAAGGACAGGGTGGCACTGAGGACATGGTGACACTGAGGACAGGGTGGCACCAAGGACAGGGTGGCACCGAGGATAGGGTGGCATCAAGGAAGGTGACACCAAGGACAGGGTGGCACCAAGGACATGGTGACACCGAGGACCTGGTGGCTCCAAGGACAGGGGGGCACTGAGGACAGGGTGGCATTGAGGAAGGTGACACCAAGGACAGGGTGGCACCGTGGACAAGGTGGCACCGATGACAGGGTGGCATTAAGGAAGGTGACACCAAGGACAGGGTGACACTGAGGACAGGGTGGCACTGAGGACAGGGTGGCACTGAGGACCTGGTGGCACCAAGGACAGGGTGACATCAAGGAAGGTGACAACAAGGAGGAGGTGACACTGAGGAGAAGGTGGCACTGAGGACAGGGTGGCATCAAGGACAGGGTGACACCGAGGACAGGGTGACACTGAGGACGTGGTGACACTGAGGACAGGGTGACATTGAGGACAGGGTGACATCAAGGACATGGTGGCATCAAGGAAGGTGACACCAAGGAGGAGGTGACACTGAGGACAGGGTGGCACTGAGGACAGGGTGACACTGAGGACAGAGTGGCACTGAGGACAGGGTGGCACTTGGGAAGGTGACACCAAGGAGGAGGTGACACTGAGGAGAAGGTGGCACTGAGGTGAGGGTGGCACCAAGGGCAGGGTAACACCAAGGACAGGGTGGCACCAAGGACATGGTGACACTGAGGACAGGGTGGCATTGAGAAAGGTGACACCAAGGACAGGGTGGCACTGAGGACAGGGTGGCACTGAGGACATGGTGGCATTAAGGAAGGTGGCACCAAGGTCAGGGTGGCACTGAGGACCTGGTGGCACTGAGGACAGGGTGGCACTGAGGACAGGGTGGCACCAAGGACATGGTGACACTGAGGACAGGGTGGCATTGAGGACAGGGTGGCATTAAGGAAGGTGGCACCAAGGACATGGTGGCATTGAGGAAGGTGACACCAAGGACAGGGTGGCACTGAGGACAGGGTGACACCAAGGACAGGGTGACACTGAGGACATGGTGGCATCAAGGAAGGTGACACCAAGGTCAGGGTGGCACTGAGGACCTGGTGGCACTGAGGACAGGGTGGCACCAAGGACATGGTGGCACTGAGGACAGGGTGGCACTGAGGACGTGGTGGCACCAAGGGCAGGGTGACACCAAGGACGGGGTGACACTGAGGGCCTGGTGGCACTGAGGACAGGGTGGCATCAAGGTCAGGGTGACACCGAGGAGAGGGTGGCACCAAGGACATGGTGGCACTGAGGACAGGGTGGCACCAAGGACAGGGTGACATCAAGGAAGGTGACACCAAGGAGGAGGTGACACTGAGGAGAAGGTGGCACTGAGGACAGGGTGGCATCAAGGACAGGGTGACACCGAGGACAGGGTGACACTGAGGACGTGATGACACCGAGGACAGGGTGGCACTGAGGACAGGGTGACATTGAGGACAGGGTGGCATCAAGGACATGGTGGCATCAAGGAAGGTGACACCAAGGAGGAGGTGACACTGAGGACAGGGTGGCACCAAGGACAGGGTGACATCAAGGAGAAGGTGGATCCAAGGACATGGTGGCACTGAGGACAGGGTGACACTGAGGACAGAGTGGCACTGAGGACAGGGTGGCACTTGGGAAGGTGACACCAAGGAGGAGGTGACACTGAGGAGAAGGTGGCACTGAGGTGAGGGTGGCACCAAGGGCAGGGTGACACCAAGGACAGGGTGGCTCCAAGGACATGGTGACACTGAGGACAGGGTGGCATAGAGGAAGGTGACACCAAGGACAGGGTGGCACTGAGGACAGGGTGGCACTGAGGACATGGTGGCACCAAGGGCAGGGTGACACTAAGGACAGGGTGGCACTGAGGACAGTGTGGCACCAAGGACAGGGTGACATCAAGGAAGGTGACACCAAGGAGGACGTGCCACAGAAGGTGACATCAAGGTGAGGGTGACACCAAGGACAGGGTGGCATCAAGGAAGGTGACACCACGGAGCAGGTGACACTGATAAGAAGGTGGCATTGAGGACCTGGTGGCACCGAGGACAGGGTGACACCGAGGACCTGGTGGCACTGAGGACAGGGTGGCATCAAGGACAGGGTGGCATCAAGGAAGGTGACACCAAGGAGGAGGTGACACTGAGGAGAAGGTGGCACTGAGGTGAGGGTGGCACCAAGGACAGGGTGACACCGAGGACAGGGTGGCACCAAGGACATGGTGGCATCAAGGAAGGTGACACCAAGGACAGGGTGGCACTGAGGACATGGTGACACTGAGGACAGGGTGGCACTGAGGACAGGGTGACATTGAGGACAGGGTGGCATCAAGGACATGGTGGCATCAAGGAAGGTGACACCAAGGAGGAGGTGACACTGAGGACAGGGTGGCATCAAGGACAGGGTGACACCAAGGAGAGGGTGGCTCCAAGGACATGGTGGCACTGAGGACAGGGTGACACTGAGGACAGGGTGGCACTGAGGAAGGTGACACCAAGGACAGGGTGGCACTGAGGACAGGGTGGCACTGAGGACAAGGTGGCATTAAGGAAGGTGGCACCAAGGACATGGTGGCACTGAGGACAGGGTGACACCAAGGACAGGGTGACACTGAGGACAGGGTGACACCGAGGACAGGGTGGCACCGAGGACATGGTGGCATCAAGGAAGGTGACACCAAGGTCAGGGTGGCACTGAGGACCTGGCGGCACCAAGGACAGGGTGACATCAAGGAAGGTGACACCAAGGAGGACGTGCCACAGAAGGTGACATCAAGGTGAGGGTGACACCAAGGACAGGGTGGCATCAAGGAAGGTGACACCACGGAGCAGGTGACACTGATAAGAAGGTGGCATTGAGGACCTGGTGGCACCGAGGACAGGGTGACACTGAGGACGTGGTGACACTGAGGACAGGGTGGCATCAAGGACATGGTGGCATCAAGGAAGGTGACACCAAGGAGGAGGTGACACTGAGGACAAGGTGGCACCAAGGACAGGGTGACACTGAGGGCCTGGTGGCACTGAGGACAGGGTGGCACCAAGGACAGGGTGACACGGAGGGCCTGGTGGCACTGAGGACAGGGTGGCATCAAGGACAGGGTGACACCAAGGAGAGGGTGGCTCCAAGGACATGGTGGCACTGAGGGCAGGGTGACACTGAGGACGTGGTGACACCGAGGACGTGGTGGCACTGAGGACATGGTGGCACCAAGGACAGGGTGACATCAAGGAAGGTGACACCAAGGAGGAGGTGACACTGAGGACAAGGTGGCACCAAGGACAGGGTGACACTGAGGGCCTGGTGAAACTGAGGACAGGGTGGCACCAAGGAAGGTGACACCAAGGACCTGGTGGCATCAAGGACAGGGTGGCACCGAGGACAGGGTGGCACTGAGGACAGGGTGGCATCAAGGAAGGTGACACCAAGGAGGAGGTGACACTGAGGAGAAGGTGGCACTGAGGTGAGGGTGGCACCAAGGACAGGGTGACACCGAGGACAGGGTGGCACCAAGGACATGGTGGCATCAAGGAAGGTGACACCAAGGACAGGGTGGCACTGAGGACATGGTGACACTGAGGACATGGTGGCTCCAAGGACAGGGTGGCACTGAGGACAGGGTGGCATTGAGGAAGGTGACACCAAGGACAGGGTGACACCGAGGACAGGGTGACACTGAGGACAGGGTGGCACTGAGGACAGGGTGACACTGAGGACCTGGTGGCACCAAGGACAGGGTGGCACCGAGGATAGGGTGGCATCAAGGAAGGTGACACCAAGGACAGGGTGGCACTGAGGACATGGTGGCATCAAGGAAGGTGACACCGAGGACAGGGTGACACTGAGGACAAGGTGGCACTGAGGACATGGTGACACTGAGGACAGGGTGGCACCAAGGACAGGGTGACACTGAGGACAGGGTGGCACCAAGGACAGGGTGACATCAAGGAAGGTGACACCAAGGAGGAGGTGACACTGAGGAGAAGGTGGCACTGAGGACAGGGTGGCATCAAGGACAGGGTGACACCGAGGACAGGGTGACACTGAGGACGTGGTGACACCGAGGACAGGGTGGCACTGAGGACAGGGTGACATTGAGGACAGGGTGGCATCAAGGAAGGTGACACCAAGGAGGAGGTGACACTGAGGACAGGGTGGCACCAAGGACAGGGTGACATCAAGGAGAAGGTGGCTCCAAGGACATGGTGGCACTGAGGACAGGGTGACACTGAGGACAGAGTGGCACTGAGGACAGGGTGGCACTTGGGAAGGTGACACCAAGGAGGAGGTGACACTGAGGAGAAGGTGGCACTGAGGTGAGGGTGGCACCAAGGGCAGGGTGACACCAAGGACAGGGTGGCACTGAGGACAGGGTGGCATTAAGGAAGGTGGCACCAAGGACATGGTGGCACTGAGGAAGGTGACACCAAGGACAGGGTGACACTGAGGTCAGGGTGGCACTGAGGTCAGGGTGGCACTGAGGACAGGGTGGCATTAAGGAAGGTGACACCAAGGAGGACGTGCCTCAGAAGGTGACATCAAGGTGAGGGTGACACCAAGGACACGGTGGCATCAAGGAAGGTGACACCAAGGACAGGGTGGCACTGAGGACATGGTGACACTGAGGACAGGGTGGCACCAAGGACAGGGTGGCACCGAGGATAGGGTGGCATCAAGGAAGGTGACACCAAGGACAGTGTGGCACTGAGGACATGGTGACACCGAGGACAGGGTGGCACCAAGGACAGGGTGACACTGAGGACAGGGTGGCATTGAGGACAGGGTGGCATTAAGGAAGGTGGCACCAAGGACATGGTGACACTGAGGACAGGGTGGCACTGAGGACATGGTGGCACCAAGGGCAGGGTGGCCCCACGGTCGGTGGCACCGGGATCAAGGTGACACCGAGGTGAGGGTGACACCAAGGAGGAGGTGACACCACCACAGGTGGCACCAAGGCCAGGGTGGCACTCAGGGGGAGGTGACATCGGTGAGGGTGGCACCACCGAGGTGGCACTGAGGGGACGTTTCGGGGTCTCCTGGTGGTTCCCTGGCTGTTCTCTGGTGGCTTTATGGGATCTCCTGGTGGGGTTTGGGGTCTTCTCCTGGATTTTGGGATCTTCTCATGGAGTTTTGGGATCTTCTCATGGGGTTTGGGATCTTCTCCTGGATTTTGGGATCTTCTCATGGGGTTTGGGATCTTCTCCTGGGGTTTTGGGGTCTTCTCCTGGGGTTTTGGGGTCTTCTCCTGGGGTTTGGGGTCTTCTCCTGGATTTTGGGATCTTCTCATGGGGTTTGGGGTCTTCTCCTGGGGTTTGGGGTCTTGTCAAAGATCTTCTTAAGGGGTTTTGGTTTCTTCTCATGGGATTTTGGGGATCTTTTCATGGATTTTGGTTTCTTCTCATGGGGTTTTGGGATCTTCTCCTGGGTTTTGGGGACTTGTCCTGTGGTTTTGGGGTCTCTCCGTGGTTTTATGGGGTCTCCTGGTGGCTCTTTGGGGTTTTCTCCAGGTTTCGGGATCTTCTCCTTCCTGGGTTTTAGGATCTTCTCGTGGGGTTTTGGGGTCTTCTCATGGGGTTTGAAATTGATGGGGTTTGGGATCTTCTCAAGGATCTTCTCGAGAGGTTTTGGGATCTTCTCCTGGGGTTTGGGATCTTCTCAAGGGGTTTTGGGGTCTTCTCAAAGATCTTCTTAAGGGGTTTTGGTTTCTTCTCATGGGGTTTTGGGGATCTTTTCATGGATTTTGGGGTCTTCTCCTGGGTTTTGGGATCTTCTCCTGGGTTTTGGTGTCTTCTCATGGGTTTGGGATCTTCCCATGGTTTTTGGGAACTTCTCCTGGGTTTGGGGGACTTGTCCTATGGTTTTGGGGTCTCTTTGTGGTTTTATGGGGTCTCCTGGTGGCTCTTTGGGGTTTTCTCCAGGTTTTGGGATCTTCTCCTGGGTTTTAGGATTTTCTCATGGGGTTTTGGTTTCTTCTCATGGGGTCTTGGGGATCTTCTCATGGATTTTGGGATCTTCTCCTGGGTTTTGAGGTCTTCTCATGGGGTTTGGGACCTTCACCTGGGGTTTGGGATCTTCTCATGGGTTTTAGGATCTTCTCATGGGGTTTTGGGATCTTCTCCTGGGGTTTGAAATTGATGGGGTTTGGGGTCTTCTCAAGGATCTTCTCAAGAGGTTTTGGGATCTTCTCCTGTGATTTGGTGTCTTCTTCAAGGGGTTTGGGATCTTCTCAAGGAGTTTTGGGGTCTTCTCATGCGGTTTGGGGTCTTTTCACGGGTTTTGGGATCTTCTCATGGGGTTTGGGGTCTCCTTGTGAGTTTTGGGGTCTCCTCATGGTTCTTTGGGTTTTCTCCAGGTTTTGGGGGTCTTCTCATGGAGTTTTGGGATCTTTCCATGGGGTTTGGGATCTTCTCCTGGGGTTTTGGGGTCTCTCCGTGGTTTTATGGGGTCTCCTGGTGGCTCTTTGGGGTTTTCTCCAGGTTTCGGGATCTTCTCCTGGGTTTTAGGATCTTCTCGTGGGGTTTTGGGGTCTTCTCATGGGGCTTGAAATTGATGGGGTTTGGGATCTTCTCAAGGAGTTTTGGGGTCTTCTCAAGGACTTTCTCAGGGGGTTTTGGTTTCTTCTCATGGGGTCTTGGGGATCTTTTCATGGATTTTGGGATCTTCTCATGGGGTTTGGGACCTTCTCCTGGGGTTTGAGATTTTCTCATGGGGTTTGGGGTCTCCTTGCGAGTTTTGGGGTCTCCTCATGGTTCTTTGGGTTTTCTCCAGGTTTTGGGGGTCTCCTCATGGAGTTTTGGTGTCTTCCCATGGGGTTTTTGGATCTTCTCATCGGTTTTGGGGTTTTCTCAAGGGGTTTGGGATCTTCTTATGGTTTTGGGATCTTCTCATGGGGTTTGGGATCTTCTCATGGGGTTTGGGATCTTCTCATGGGGTTTGGGACCTTCTCCTGGGGTTTTGGGCACTCTCCGTGGTTTTATGGGGTCTCCTGGTGGTTCTTTGGGGTCTTCTCAAGGATTTTGGGATCTTCTCATGGGTTTGGGGTCTTCTCATGGAGTTTTGGGTGTTCTTATGGGTTTGGGGCCTTCTCATGGGTTTGGGGTCTTCTCCAGGTTTTTGGGATCTTCTCATGGGTTTTGGCATCTTCATGGTTTTATGGGGCCTTCTGGTGGCTTTTGGTGTCTCCTTGGGAGTTTTGGGATCTCCTCATGGGGTTTCCAGGGTCTTCTCCAGGTCTTCTGGAGTTCTGGGGTTTTGCTGTGGCGCTGTGCGGGCTCCTCGTGGCTTTTTGGGATCTCCTGACGGTTTCACGGTGTCTTCTTGTGGATTTCGTGGGGTCCTCAGACGGTTCCCTCATGGTTTTGTGGGGTCTCCTTGGGTTTTTTTTTGGGTTTTGTGGGATCTCCGTGGGGTTTTTTGAGGTCTTCTCATGGTTTTGTGGGATTTCCTTGGGGTTTTTTTTTGTTCCCTCATGGTTTTTGGGGTCTCCTTGGGGTTTTTTGGGGTTTTGTGGGGTCTCCGTGGGGTTTTTGAGGTCTTCTCATGTTTTTTTGGGGTCTCTTTGGGGTTTTTGGAGGTCTTCTCATGGTTTTGTGGGATCTCCTTGGGGTTTTTGAAGTCTTCTCATGGTTTTTTGGTGTCTCTGAGTTTTTTTGAGGTGTTCTCATGGGTTTTTGAGGTCTCTTTGGGGTTTTTTTGGGGTCTCCTCATGGTTTTGTGGGGTCTCCTTGGGTTTTTTGGGGGTTTTGTGGCTTTTCCGTGGGGTTTTTTTAAGTCTTCTCATGGTTTTGTGGGTTTTCCGTGGAGATTTCTTTTGGTTCCCTCATGGTTTTGTGGAGTCTCCGTGGGGTTTTTGAGGTCTCCTCATGGGTTTTTTTGGGTCTCTTTGGGGTTTTTTGAGGTCTTCTCATGGTCTCCTTGGGGTTTTTGGAGGTCTTCTCATGGTTTTGTGGGGTCTCTGAGTTTTTTGGAGGTCTTCTCATGGGTTTTTTGGGTCTCTTTGGGGTTTTTTTTGGTTCCCTCATGGTTTTGTGGAGTCTCCTTGGGGTTTTTTTGGGTTTTGTGGGATCTCCTTGGGGGTTTTTGAGGTCTCCTCATGGTTTTTTTTGGTCACTTTGGGGTTTTTTGAGATCTTCTCATGGTTTTGTGGGATCTCCTTGGGGTTTTTGAAGTCTTCTCATGGTTTTGTGGGATCTCCTTGGGGTTTTTGAAGTCTTCTCATGGTTTTGTGGGATCTCCTTGGGGTTTTTGAAGTCTTCTCATGGTTTTGTGGGATCTCCTTGGGGTTTTTGAAGTCTTCTCATGGTTTTGTGGGATCTCCTTGGGGTTTTTGAAGTCTTCTCATGGTTTTGTGGGATCTCCTTGGGGGTTTTTGAGGTCTTCCCATGGATTTTTTGCGTCTCTTTGGGTTTTTTTTTTTGTTCCCTCATGGTTTTGTGGGGTCTCCTTGGGGTTTTTGAGGTCTTCTCATGGTTTTGTGGGATTTCCTTGGGGTTTTTTCTGGTTCCCTCATGGTTTTGTGGGGTCTCCTTGGGGTTTTTTTGGGGTTTGTGGGATCTCAGTGGGGTTTTTGAAGTCTTCCCATGGGTTTTTTGAGTCTTTTTGGAGTTTTTTGAGGTCTCCTCATGGTCTTGTGGAGTCTCCTTGGGGTTTTTTGGGGTTTTGTGGGATCTCCGTGGGGTTTTTTGAGGTCTTCTCATGGTTTTGTGGGGTCTCCTTGGGGGTTTTTTGAGGTGTTCTCATGGGGTTTTTTTGGGTCTCTTTGGGGTTTTTTTGGTTCCCTCATGGTTTTGTGGGGTCTCCTTGGGTTTTTTTGGGGTTTTGTGGGGTCTCCGTGGGGTTTTTTGAGGTCTCCTCATGGATTTTTTGGGTCTCTTTGGGGTTTTTTTGGTTCCTTCATGGTTTTGTGGGGTCTCCTTGGGGGTTTTTTGGGGTTTTGTGGGATCTCCTTGGGGTTTTTTGAGGTCTCCTCATGGATTTTTTGGGTCTCTTTGGGGTTTTTTTGGTTCCTTCATGGTTTTGTGGGGTCTCCTTGGGGGTTTTTTGGGTTTTGTGGGATCTCCGTGGGGTTTTTTGAGGTCTCCTCATGGATTTTTTGGGTCTCTTTGGGGTTTTTTTGGTTCCTTCATGGTTTTGTGGGGTCTCCTTGGGGTTTTTTGGGGTTTTGTGGGATCTCCGTGGGGTTTTTTGAGGTGTTCTCATGGGGTTTTTTCTGTTTCTTTGGGGTTTTTTGAGGTCTTCTCATGGTTTTGTGGGGTCTCCACCGCAGTTTTGGGATCTTCTTGTGGTTTTTGGGGTCACTTCACGGTTCTATGGGGTCTCCTCACGGATTTTGGGTTTTTTTGGGGTTCCCGTGTGATTTTCTGGGGTCTCCTCATGGGTTTTGGGGTCTCCTTGGGACTTTTGGGGTCTTCTCCTGTTTTTGTCGGCTCCTCTCAAGGTTTTTTGGGTTTCCTCTGGGATTTTTGGGATCTCCTGGAGATTTTTGGGGGTTTCTTGGGTTTTTTGGGGTTTGTCACCATTTTTGGGGTTTCTTTGTGGGTTTTGGGGTTTCTTTGGGCTTTTTTGGCCTTTTTTTTCCTGATTTTCTGGGATCTTCTCTTGTTTTTTGGGGTCTCCTCAAGATTTTTGGGGTCTTGGGGGTTTTTTGGGGTCTCCTTGTGGGGTTTTTGGATCTTTTCATGGTTTTACTTTTTCCCCCAGGATTTTGGGGTCTTCTCCTGGTTTTTGGGGTCTCCTGGTGACTTTTGGGGTTTCTTTGGGATTTTGGGCTTCTCTCACCATTTTTGGGGTTTCTTTGGGATTTTTGGGGTCTTCTCCTGGTTTTTCTGGTTTTCTTGTTTTTTGGGGGCTCCTCAAGGTTTTATGGGGTCTCCTCACGGATTTTGGGGTTTTCTCCTGGTTTTTGGGGTCTCCTGGTGATTTTTGGGATCTCCTCAAGATTTTTGGGGTCTCTGGGGTTTTTTTAGGGTCTCCTTCTGGTGTTTCTGCATCTTTTTGTGGTTTCACTTTTCCCCCACGATTTTGGGGGTCTTCTCCTGATTTTTGGGGTTTCTTTGGGATTTTGGGGCTTTCTCACCATTTTTGGGGTTTCTTTGTGCGTTTTGGGGTTTCTTTGGGATTTTGGGGTCTTCTCCTGGTTTTTGGGGTCTCCTGGTGATTTTTGGGGTTTCTTTGGGACTTTGGGGTTTCCTCACCATTTTTTGGGGGTTCTTTGTGGGTTTTGGGATTTCTTTGGGATTTTGGGGTCTTCTCCTGGTTTTTGGGGTCTCCTCGTGAATTTTTGGGGTCTCTGGGGTTTTTTGGGGTTCTCCTTGTGGGGTTTTTGGATCTTTTTGTGGTTTCACTTTTTCCCCCAATTTTGGGGTCTCCTGGTGATCTTTGGGGTTTCCTTGGGATTTTCTCACCGCTTTTGGGGGTTTCTTTGGGATTTTTGGTTTTTCTTTGGGATTTTTGGTTTTTCTTTGGGATTTTTGATTTTTCTTTGGGGTTTTTGGGGTTCTTCTCCTGATGTTTTTGTGTCTCCCCCCTTTTTTTTGCTTTCCCTTCACCCCTCTGACCCCAAATTCCCCTTTTTGACCCCAAATTCCCTTTTTTGACCCCAAATTCCCCTTTTTGACCCCAAATCCGGGTTCCCACCCCGTCCCCCCCTCGAGCCGCGCCCTCCCCGCGTCCCTCGGGATTTTCTTGGGAATTTTTTATTTCTTGGGAAATTTTTGTTTCTTTGGGAATTTTTTATTTCTTTGGAATTTAAATTTTTTTTCCAGATTTTTTTAAAATTTATTTTAATTTGGAATTTTGAATTGATTTGGAATTTTTAAATCCATTTAAATTTATTGAGAATTTTAAAATCGATTTAAATTTATTCAGGATTTTTTAATTACTTTGGAATATTCAATTTCGAATTTTTCCTTTATTTGGCTTTTTAAAAAAATTTATCCATAATTTTAAATTGATTTGGAATTTTTTATTCGGAATTTTTGATTCATTTGGAATTTTTTATTTGGAAGTTTTTATTTTTTGGAAATTTTTCTTTGGATTTTTAAATTTATTCGGAATTTTTATTTATTTAGAATTTTCATTTTTTTTGGATTTTTTTATTCATTTGGAATTTTATTTTGGGATTTTTTTTTTTAATTTTTATTTGGAATTTTTCATTTTTCCAGAATTTTTCATTTCGGAATTTCCTTGATTTTTTGGAATTTTTAAAAATTTATTTGGAATTTTAAAATTTATTCAGAATTTTTCATTTGGAATTTTTCATTTTTTAATTTATTTTTCATTTATTTCGATTGATTTGAATTTTCCATTGATTTGGATTTTTTTCATTCGGAATTTTTCCTTTATTTGGATGTTTAAATTTTTTCAGAATTTTTAATTTATTCGGAATTTTTTATTTGGAAATTTTCATTCATTTGGAATTTTTGATTTGGAATTTTTCATTGATTCGGAATTTTTAATTTGGATTTTTTGATTTATTTCCTATTTTTATTCAGAATTTTTTCATTTCTTTGGAATTTTTTATACGGATTTTTTTTATTCATTTGGAATTTTTTCTTTGGATTTTTTTATTTAGAATTTTTATTTGGAATTTTCTTAATTTATTGGAATTTTAAAATTTTATTTGGAATTTTGCATTTATTTGGAATTTTTTGTTTGGAATTTTTTCATTTCTTTGGGATTTCTTATTTGGAATTTTTTATTTCGATTTTTTTTTTACAATTATTTGAATTTTTTTAATTGATTTGGATTTTTAAATTTTTTTAAATTATTTTTTAATTTTATATTTTTTTATTTATTCCGAATTTTTCATTGGGAATTTTTCCCTTTCTTTGGAATTTTCCAAAATTTCTTTGGACTTTTTTCATTCCTTTGCATTTTTGAAAATTTATTCTGAATTTTTAAAATTTCGAATTTTTCATTTCTTTGGAATTTTTGATTCAATTTTTTTTTTTTTAATTTGGATTTTCCATTTGGAATTTCTCATTTCTTTGGATTTTTAAAAAATTTATTCTGATTTTTTTTAAATTTTTGATTAATTTGGATTTTTTCCCTTGGAATCCTTCATTAATTTGGGTTTTTTAATCGGAATTTTGATTTTATTCGGAATTTTTTAATTCAGATTTTTTTTCTTGATTTGAAATCTTTTCTTTGGAATTTTTAAAAATCGATTTGGGATTTTTTTTATTCGGCTTTTTTTTATTTCTTATTTTTCTTTCCTTCGTCGATTTTCTTGCGGAATTTTGATTAATTCGGAATTTTCAATTGGGAATTCTTCATTAATTTGGATTTTTAATGAGAATTTTTCATTGATTTGGGATTTTTCATTTATTCGGATTTTTTCAGTGATTTGGGATTTGTTTTATTTGGAATTTTTATTGATTTATTGGTCACTCAGGGGTCACTCAGGGGTCACTCATTGGTCACTCATTGGTCAGTGGTCACTCAGTGGTCACTCAGTGGTCACTCAGGGTCACTCAGTGGTCACTCAGTGGTCAGTGGTCACTCACTGGTCACTCAGTGGTCACTGGTCACTCAGTGGTCACTCACTGGTCACTCGTGGTCACTCAGTGGTCAGTGGTCACTCAGTGGTCACTCGCGGTCACTCCGGCCCCGCCCCTCCCCCAAGCAGGAGTCTCTCAGAGCCGGAAGTGCCGCAGCCTTTAATGGGGGAGGGGCGGGGGGACCCAAAAAACCCCCAAAGGGACCCAAAAAAACCCAAAGGGACCCAAAAAAACCCCAAAGGGACCCAAAAAAACCCAAAGGGACCCAAAAAAACCCCAAAGGGACCCAAAAAAACCCAAAGGGACCCAAAAAAACCCCAAAGGGACCCAAAAAAACCCAAAGGGACCCAAAAAAACCCCAAAGGGACCCAAAAAAACCCCAAAGGGACCCAAAAAACCCACGGGGACCCCAGAGCCACCCGGGTGTCCCACAGTGTCCCAGGAATGTCCCAGAGCCACCCCAGGTGTCCCAAAGTGTCCCATGGGTGTCCCAAAGTGTCCCAAGATCACCCAAAGCCACCCCGGGGTGTCCCAGGGATGTCCCAAAGCCACCGCAGATGTCCCAGGGATGTCACAAAGTGTCCCATGGGTGTCCCAAGATCACCCAAAGCCACCAGAGGTGTCCCATGGGTGTCCCAAAGTGTCCCACGGATGTCCCAGAGCCACTGCAGGGTGTCCCCTTCAGGGTGTCCCAGGGGTGTCCCAGGGATGTCCCAAAGCCACCGCAAATGTCCCAGGGATGTCTCACAGGTGTCCCAAAGCCACCCCGGCGTGTCCCAGGGTGTCCCAGGGATGTCCCAAAACCAGCCGGGGGTGTCCCAGAGACGTCCCAGAGCCACCCCAGGGTGTCCAAAGGTGTCCCAAGATCATCCAAAGCCACCCCGGGGTGTCCCAAAGCCACCCCGGGTGTCCCAGAGACGTCCCAGAGCCACCTGGGGTGTCCCAAGGTGTCCCAAAGTGTCCCAGGGATGTCCCAAAGCCACCACAGATGTCCCATGGGTGTCCCAGGGGTGTCCCAGAGCCACCCGGGGTGTCCCAAAGTGTCCCAGGGTGTCCCAAAGCCACCCCAGGGTGTCCCAGGGGTGTCCCAGGGATGTCCCAAAGCCACCACAGATGTCCCAGGGATGTCTCACAGCTGTCCCAAAGCCACCCCACAGTGTCCCAGGGATGTCCCAAAGCCACCCCAGAGGTGTCCCATGGGTGTCCCAGAGCCACCAGGGGTGTCCCAGGGTGTCCCAGGGATGTCCCAAAGCCACCCCAGCGTGTCCCATGGGTGTCCCAGGATCGCCCAACGCCACCCTGCCGATGTCCCAGAGCCACCCCGGGGATGTCCCAAAGTGTCCCAGGGATGTCCCAAAGCCACCCCAGGTGTCCCAGGGGTGTCCCATAGGTGTCCCAGAGCTGCCCCAGGTGTCCCATGGATGTCCCAGAGCCACCGCAGGGTGTCCCCTTCTGGGTGTCCCATGGGTGTCCCAAAGCCACCCGGGGGTGTCCCAAAGTGTCCCATGGGTGTCCCAAAGCCACCCGGGGGTGTCCCAAGGTGTCCCATGGGTGTCCCAGGGATGTCCCAGAGCCATCCCAGGGTGTCCCATGGGTGTCCCAGGGATGCCCCAATGTGTCCCAGGGTGTCCCAAAACCACCCGGGGTGTCCCAGAGACGTCCCAAAGCCACCGGGGCATCCCAAAGTGTCCCAGAAATGTCCCAAAGCCACCCGGGTGTCCCAGGGTGTCCCAGGGATGTCCCAGAGCCACCCCAGGGTGTCCCAAAGTGTCCCATGGGTGTCCCAGAGCCACCCCGGGGTGTCCCAGGGTTTCCCAGGGTGTCTCAAAACCACCCGGGGTGTCCCAGAGACGTCCCAAAGCCACCCGGGGTGTCCCAAAGTGTCCCATGGGTGTCCCAGAGCCACCAGGGGTGTCCCATGGGTGTCCCAAAGTGTCCCACGGATGTCACAGAGCCACTGCAGGGTGTCCCCTTCAGGGTGTCCCAAGGTGTCCCAAGGTGTCCCAGGGATGTCCCAAAGCCACCCCGGGGTGTCCCAGGGATGTCCCAAAGTGTCCCACGGGTGTCCCAAGATCACCCAACGCCACCCCGCGGCTGTCCCAGAGCCACCCCAGGGTGTCCCATGGGTGTCCCAGAGTCACCCGGGGTGTCCCAGAAATGTCCCAAAGCCACCGCAGATGTCCCATGGGTGTCCCATGGGTGTCCCAGAGCCACCCGGGGGTGTCCCAAAGTGTCCCAGGGTGACCCAAAACCACCCGGGGCGACCCAGAGACGTCCCAAAGCCACTCCTGGGTGCCCCAAAGTGTCCCAGGGATGTCCCAAAGCCACCCGGGGTGTCCCAGGGATGTCCCAGAGCCGCCCCAGGTGTCCCATGGATGTCCCACAGGCTGTCCCCTTCAAGATGTCCCAAAGCCACCGCAGGCTGTCCCCTTCAGGGTGTCCCGCAGCCACCCCAGGACCCCTCAGGACACCCCCGAGACCCTCCAGGCCACCCCGGCCCGCCCCACCCCCTCCCCCAGGGCTCCGGGTCCCACCAGGTCCTCCCCAGGTTGTCCCAGGTTGTCCCAGGTCCCCCCAGGTGTCCCCAGGCTGTCCCAGGTTCTCCCCAGGTTGTCCCCAGGTTCTCCCCAGATTGTCCCCAGGTTGTCCCAGGTTGTCCCCAGGTTGTCCTGGGTTGTCCCAGGTTGTCCCCAGGTCCCCCCAGGTTGTCCCAGGTTGTCCCCAGGTTGTCCTGGGTTGTCCCAGGTTCTCCCCAGGTTGTCCCCAGGTCCCCCCAGGTTGTCCCAGGTTGTCCCCAGGTTGTCTCCGGGTCCTCCCCAGGTTGTCCTGGGTTGTCCTGGGTTCTCCCCAGGTTGTCCCCGGGTTGTCCCAGGTTGTCCCAGGTTCTCCCCAAGTTGTCCCCAGGCTGTCCCCAGGTCCCCCCAGGTTGTCCCCAGGTTGTCCTGGGTTGTCCCAGGTTCTCCCAAGTTGTCCCCAGGTTGGCCCAGGTTGTCCCAGGTTCTCCCCAGGTTGTCCCCGGGTTGTCCCAGGTTCTCCCCAGGTTGTCCTGGGTTGTCCTGGGTTCTCCCCAGGTTCTCCCCGGGTTGCCCCTGGGTTGTCCCCAGGTCCTCCCTGGGTTGCCCTGGGCTGTCCTGGATTGTCCTGGGTTGTTCCCGGATTGTTCTGGGTTCTGCCCGGGTTGTCCTGGGTCATCCCGGGTTGTCCTGGGTTGTCCTGGGTCATCCCGGGTTGTCCTGGGTTGTCCTGGGTCGTCCCCGGGTTGTTCTGGGCTCTCCCTGGGTTATCCTGGGTCATCCCAGGTTGTCCTGGGATGTCCTGGGATGTCCTGGGTCATCCCCGGGTTGTCCTGGGATCTCCCTGGGTTGTCCTGGGTTGTCCTGGGTTGTCCTGGGATGTTCTGGGTTGTCCTGGGTCATCCTGGGGTTGTCCTGGGATCTCCCTGGGATGTCCTGGGATCTCCCCGGGTTGTCCTGGGATCTCCCTGGCTTCTCCCCGGATTGTCCTGGTATCTCCCTGGGATGTCCTGGGATCTCCCTGGGTTGTCCTGGGATCTCCTGGGTTGTCCTGGGGTTGTCCTGGGTCATCCTGGGGTTGTCCTGGGTTCTCCTGGGATCTCCTGGGTTGTCCTGGATCATCCTGGGGTTGTCCTGGGTTCTCCCCGGGTTGTCCTGGGGTTGTCCTGGGATCTCCCTGGGTTGTCCTGGCTTCTCCCTGGGTTGTCCTGGGTCATCCTGGGGTTGTCCTGGCTTCTCCCTGGGCCGCCCCGGGGCCGTCCCCGGGTTCTCCCCGTCTTGTCCCCGGGCTCGTCCCCTCAGGGCGGCCGGGGCGGGGTCCCCGCGGGCCGGAAGAGCCGCCAGGCGCCGCGGCAGATGAGGCCGAACCAGTAGAGCTGCGGCGCCGCCAGCGCGGCGGCGGCGGCGTTGTAGGCCGGGGGCAGCGCGGCCGGCACGCGCAGCAGCGCCAGCCCGCGCTGCCGCCCGTAGGCCCAGTACAGGTAGGGGAAGAGCAGCACGCGGCAGCCCAGGAAGGTCACCAGCAGCGCCAGCCCGTTGAGCTTGTGCAGCGCCGTGTGCTGCCGCCGCAGCTGCGGGGACGGCGCCGCCGTCACCGAACGGCGACGGCGGCTCCGCGGCGCGGGGGACACGGGGACGCCTCAGAGGGGCTTGGGGGGTGAGGAAAAAGGGAGGAACCCGAGGTGGTCACATCTCAGGGGGGTTTGGAGAAACCAATGGAGGGGTGGGAAGGGAAATCCCGATGTGGTTATGGAGTCTCTGGAAGGTGACAAATCCATGGGGACCTCAAAAGTTCTTGGGGGGTGAGGAGAAGGGGAGGAACCTGAGGTGGTTGCATCTCAGAGGGGTTTGGAGAAACCAATTGAGAGGTGGGAAGGGAAATCCCAATGTGGTTCTGGGGTCTCTGGAGGGTGACAAATCCATGGGGACCTCAAAGGGGCTTGGGGGGTGAGGAGAAGGGGAGGAACCCGTGGTGGTCACATCTCGGGGGGGTTTGAGGAGGACAACTGGGAACTTTCTGGAAGGGGCCAGATGTGGTTATGGAGTCTCTGGAAGGTGACAAATCCATGGGGACCTCAAAAGTTCTTGTGGGGTGAGGAGAAGGGGAGGAACCCGTGGTGGTCACATCTCGGGGGGGTTTGAGGAGGACAACTGGGGGCACTCTGGAAGGGGCCAGATGTGGTTATGGAGTCTCCAGGGGTTGGGGGACACGGGGACACCTCAAAGGGGCTTGGGGGGTGAGGAAAAAGGGAGGAACCCGTGGTGGTGACATCTCAGAGGGGTTTGGAGAAACCAATGGAGGGGTGGGAAGGGAAATCCCGATGTGGTTATGGAGTCTCTGGAAGGTGACAAATCCATGGGGACCTCAAAGGGGCTTGGGGTTGAGGAGAACAGGAGGAACCCGTGGTGGTCACATCTCAGAGGGGTTTGGAGAAACCAACTGAGGGGTGGGCAGGGAAATCCCAATGTGGTTATGGAGTCTCCAGGGGTTGGGGGACATGGGGATGCCTCAAAGGGGCTTGGGGGGTGAGGAGAAGGGGAGAAATCTGTGGTGGTCGCATCTCGGGGGGGTTTGAGGAGGACAACTGGGGGCACTCTGGAAGGGGCCAGATGTGGTTATGGAGTCTCTGGAAGGTGACAAATCCATGGAGACCTCAAAGGGGCTTGGGGGGTGAGGAGAAGGGGAGGAACCCGTGGTGGTCACATCTCAGAGGGGTTTGGAGAAACCAACGGAGGGGTGGGAAGGGAAATCCCGATGTGGTTATGGAGTCTCTGGAAGGTGACAAATCCATGGGGACCTCAAAGGGGCTTGGGGGGTGAGGAGAAGGGGAGGAACCCGTGGTGGTCACATCTCGGGGGGGTTTGAGGAGGACAACTGGGAACTTTCTGGAAGGGGCCAGATGTGGTTATGGAGTCTCTGGAAGGTGACAAATCCATGGGGACCTCAAAGGGGTTTGGGGGGTGAGGAGAAGTGGAGGAACCCGAGGTGGTCACATCTCGGGGGGGTTTGGGGCCAGCTGGGATTTGGGGACCCTCGGGAACGAGGCTGGTGGGATTTTTGGGGATTTTTTTGAGGATTTTTGGGATCTTTTGGTGATTTTTTGGGATTTTTTGGGATAGTTTTGGGATTTTTTGGGGATTTTTTGGGATCTTTTTGGGGATTTTTTGGGATTTTTGGGGATTTTTTGGGGATTTTTTTTGGATTTTTGGGGATTTGTGGGGATTTGTTGGGATTTTTTGGGGGATTTTTTCTTTTGATTTTGGGGATTTTTGGGATTTTTGGGAGATTTTTTGGGATTTTGGGGATTTTTGGGGATTTTTTGGGGGATTTTTAGGAGATTTTTTGGGATTTTTGGGGGGATTTTTTGGGTATTTTTGGGGATTTTTTGGGATTTTTTTGGGATTTTTGGGGGGATTTTTGGGATTTTTTGGGGATTTTGGGGGATTTTTTGGGGATTTTAGGGAGATTTTTTGGGATTTTTGGGGATTTTGGGGGATTTTTTGGGATTTTTTGGGGATTTTTGGGGGATTTTTGGGGATATTTGGGGGATTTTTTTGGGATTTTTTTTGGGATTTTGGGAATTTTTGGGGATTTTTATAGATTTTTTTATTTTCTGGGATTTGTTTTAGATTTCGGGGAGTTCTGGGGGAGATTTTTGGGGATTTTTTGGGATTTTTGGGGGGGATTTTTTGGGATTTTGGGGATTTTTTGGGTATGTTTTTGAGATTTTTGGGGATTTTGGGGATTTTGGGGATTTTTGGGGGATTTGGGGGGATTTGGGGGATTTTGGGGGATTTTTTGGGGATTTTGGGGGATTTTTGGGGATTTTTGGGGATTTTTGGGGATTTTTTTGGGATTTTGGGGGATTTGGGGGATTTTTGGGGGATTTTTGGGGGATTTTGGGGGATTTGGGGGATTTTGGGGGATTTTTGGGGGATTTTGGGGATTTTTGGGGGATTTTTTTGAGATTTTTGGGGATTTTGGGGATTTTTGGGGGGATTTGGGGGGATTTTTGGGGATTTTTTTGGGATTTTTGGGGATTTTTTGGGGTTTAAACTGAATTTTTTGGGGATTTTTGGGGATTTGGGGTTTTTTGGAATTTTTGGGAATTTTGGGCTTTTTTTGGGAGTTTTGGGATTTTTGGGGGATTTTTGGGGAAGGGGATTTGGGGGATTTTTTGATGATTCTTTTGGGATTTTTGGGTGGTTTTTAGGGGATTTTTGGTGAATTTTGGGGGAATTTTGGGGAATTTTCTAGGCATTTTTGGGATTTTTTTTAATTTTGGGGATTTTTGGGGGATTTTTTGGGGAATTTTTGGGGAATTTTTTGGATTTTGGGGAATTTTGGGGGAGTTTTGGGGGATTTTTGGGGATTTTTTGGGGGATTTTGGGGATTTTTGTGGATTTTTTGGGGATTTTTGGGGATTTTGAGGATTTTTGGGAATTTTGGGAGGATTTTTGGGATTTCTTTTTTATTATTTTTGGGTTCTGGAGCATTTGGACATTTTTGGGGATTTTCGGGATTTTTGGGGATTTTTTGGATTTTTTCGAGAATTTTTTGGGATTTCGGGGGGAATTTTTTTGGGAGTTTTTTTTGAATTTTCAAAATTTTCAGAATTTTTGGGGAATTTGGGGGGATTTTTTGAGATTTTGGGGGAATTTTGGGGATTTTGGGGGATTTTTGGGATTTTGGGGATTTTTGTGGATTTTTTGTGAAACGTTTTGGGAATTTTTGGGGGATTTTGGGGATTTTTTGGGATTTTTTAGGGGGGAATTTTGAGGTGATTTTTGGGGATATTTTGCATATTTTTAATTTTGGGGTTTTCTGGGATTTTTTTGGGATCTTTTTAGGATTTTGGGGGAATTTTGGGGGCTTTCTTAGGATTTTTTGGGTCTCATTGGGGACTTTGGGGTGGATTTTAAGGGATTTTTATGGGATTTTAATGGGATTTCTCCATGTTTTGGCCATTTTCTATGGGATTTTTTTGGGGTTTTTGGTTTTTTGGGGTTTGGGGACACTCGGGGACACTCGGGGACACTTGGGGACACTCACCAGGATGAGGACCTGGCCCAGGTTTAGCCGTGGATTTTATGGGATTTTATAGGATTTTTATGGGATTTTTATGGGATTTTAATGGGATTTCTCCATTTTTTGCCCATTTTTCGTGGGATTTTTTTTGAGTTTTTGGTTTTTTGGGGTTTGGGGACATTTGGGGACACCCTTGGGGACACCCTTGGGAACATCATTGGGGACACTCACCAGGATGAGAACCTGGCCCAGGTTTAGCAGTGGATTTTATGGGATTTTTATGGGATTTTTATGGGATTTCTCCATTTTTTGCCCATTTTCCGTGGGATTTTTTTGGGGTTTTTGGTTTTTTGGGATTTGGGGACACTCGGGGACACTTGAGGACACTTGGGGACACTCGGGGACAGTCCCCAGAATGAGGACCTGGTCCAGGTTTAGGAGTGGATTTTATGGGATTTTAATGGGATTTTTCCATTTTCTGCCCATTTTCCGTGGGATTTTTTCGGGGTTTTTGGTTTTTTGGGGTTTGGGGACACTCGGGGACATTTGGGGACACTTGGGGACACCCTTGGGGACACTCACCAGGATGAGAACCTGGCCCAGGTTTAGCAGTGGATTTTATGGGATTTTTTAGGATTTTTATGGGATTTTAATGGGATTTCTCCATTTTTTGCCCATTTTCCGTGGGATTTTTTCGGGGTTTTTGGTTTTTTGGGGTTTGGGGACACTCGGGGACACTTGGGGACACCCTTGGGGACACTCACCAGGATGAGGACCTTGCCCAGGCACACGAAGGGCGTGCTCAGCTCGGCCATCAGGAGACAGCCCAGGAAGAAGTCGCCCTTGCCCTGCCGCCACAGCTGGGGACACCGAGGCACAGCCGGCTGTCCCCAAAGTGTCCCCAAAGTGTCCCCAAAGTGTCCCCAGGTGTCCCCAACCCCCCCAGAGTGTCCCCAAACCCCCCAAAGTGTCCCCAAAGTGTCCCCAGGTGTCCCCAACCCCCCCCCAGAGTGTCCCCAAACCCTCCAAAGTGTCCCCAAACGCCCAAATATCACCCAGGGTCCCAAAGTGTCCCCAAGTGTCCCCAACCCCCCCAGAGTGTCCCCAGGTGTCCCCAGGTGTCCCCAGACCCCCAAATGTCACCCAGCGTCCCCAAAGTGTCCCCAACCCCCTCCAGAGTGTCCCCAACCCCCCCAAAGTGTCCCCAGGTGTCCCCAAAGTCACCCAGAGTGTCCCCAAAGTGTCCCCAACCCCCCCAGAGTGTCCCCAAACACCCCAAAGTGTCCCCAAAACCCCAAATGTCACCCAGGGTCCCCAGAGTGTCCCCAAAGTGTCCCCAAGGTGTCCCCAAAGTGTCCCAACCCCCCCAGAGTGTCCCCAACCCCCCCAGAGTGTCCCCAAAGTGTCCCCAACCCCCGCAGAGTGTCCCCAACCCTCTCCAGAGTGTCCCCAAAGTGTCCCAACCCCCCCAGAGTGTCCCCAAACCCCCTAATGTCACCCAGGGTCCCCAGAGTGTCCCCAGGTGTCCCTACCCCCCCCCAAAGTGTCCCCAGCCCCCCCAAAAGTCACCCAGGGTCCCCAAGTGTCCCCAAAGTGTCCCCAGCCCCCCCAAAAGTCACCCAGGGTCCCCAAAGTGTCCCCAACCCCCTCCAGAGTGTCCCCAAAGTGTCCCCAACCCCCCCAGAGTGTCCCCAGGTGTCCCCAAAGTCTCCACGGTGTCCCCAAAGTCACCCAGAGTGTCCCCAGAGTGTCCCCAACCCCCCCAGAGTGTCCCCAAACCCCCAAATGTCACCCAGGGTCGCCAAAATGCCCCCAAAGTGTCCCCAACCCCCCCAGAGTGTCCCAAACACCCCAAAGTGTCCCCAAAACCCCAAATGTCACCCAGGGTCCCCAGAGTGTCCCCAGGTGTCCCTACCCCCCCCAAGGTGTCCCCAAAGTGTCCCCAACCCCCCCAGAGTGTCCCTAAACCCCTAAATGTCACCCAGGGTCCCAAAGTGTCACCCAGAGTGTCCCCAACCCCCCAAGGTGTCCCCAGGTGTCCCCAAAGTCTCCACGGTGTCCCCAGATCCTCCCCAAGGTGCCCCAGGTGTGCCCCAGGTGTGCCCAGGTGTGCCCAGGTGTGCCCAGGTGTGTGCCCAGCTCTATCTCAACTCTATCCCAGCTCTATCCCAGCTGCACCCAGCTGTGCCCAGGTGCCCCAGGTGCCCCCCAGGTGTGCCCAGGTGTGCCCAGGTGTGCCCAGGTGTGCCCAGGTGTGCCCCAGGTGCCCCCCAGGTGTGCCCAGGTGACTCACGGTGGCCACGGGGAAGCAGACGAGCACCATGAACCCCTGTGCCCAGGTGTGCCCAGCTGTGCCCAGGTGTACCCAGGTGCCCCAGGTGCCCCCCAGGTGCCCCCCAGGTGTGCCCAGGTGACTCACGGTGGCCACGGGGAAGCAGACGAGCACCATGAACCCCTGTGCCCAGGTGTGCCCAGCTGTACCCAGGTGTGCCCAGGTGTACCCAGGTGCCCCAGGTGTGCCCCAGGTGCCCCCCAGGTGTGCCCAGGTGTGCCCAGCTCTATCCCAGCTGCACCCAGCTGTGCCCAGGTGTACCCAGGTGTGCCCCAGGTGCCCCAGGTGCCCCCCAGGTGTGCCCAGGTGACTCATGGTGGCCACGGGGAAGCAGACGAGCACCATGAACCCCTGTGCCCAGGTGTGCCCAGGTGTGCCCAGGTGTGCCCAGGTGTGTGCCCAGCTCTATCTCAACTCTATCCCAGCTCTATCCCAGCTGTGCCCAGGTGTGCCCAGGTGTGCCCAGGTGTGCCCAGGTGTGCCCAGCTCTATCCCAGCTCTATCCCAGCTGTACCCAGCTGTGCCCAGGTGCCCCAGGTGTGCCCAGGTGTGCCCAGGTGTGCCCAGGTGTGCCCAGGTGTGTGCCCAGCTCTATCTCAACTCTATCCCAGCTCTATCCCACCTGCACCCAGCTGTGCCCAGGTGTACCCAGGTGCCCCAGGTGTGCCCAGCTCTATCCCAGCTGTACCCAGCTGTGCCCAGGTGCCCCAGGTGCCCCCCAGGTGTGCCCAGGTGTGCCCAGGTGTACCCAGGTACCCCAGGTGCCCCCCAGGTGCCCCCCAGGTGTGCCCAGGTGACTCACGGTGGCCACGGGGAAGCAGACGAGCACCATGAACCCCTGTGCCCAGGTGTGCCCAGCTGTACCCAGGTGTGCCCAGGTGTACCCAGGTGCCCCAGGTGTGCCCCAGGTGCCCCCCAGGTGTGCCCAGGTGTGCCCAGGTGTGCCCCAGGTGTGCCCAGGTGTGCCCAGGTGACTCACGGTGGCCACGGGGAAGCAGACGAGCACCATGGCCGCGTGGTGCAGCACCATGAGCAGCTCCTGGCGCAGGAAGGCGGCGGCGGCGCGCGGGGCGGGGCCGCCCTGCCCGTGCCCCTTCACCTGGGCGCGCTGCAGGTGGCACAGGTACATGGCGTACACGTCGTACACGAAGTAGGGCACGGCGAAGGGCGGGTAGGCGGCGGCCAGCCAGTGCCTGCAGGCACGGGGGCACAGGTGGGCTCAGGTGGGCACAGGTGTGCTCAAAGTGTGCCCAGGTGTGCCCCAGGTGTGCTCAAAGTGTGCCCCAGGTGTGCCCCAGGTGTGCTCAAAGTGTGCCCGGGTGTGCCCCAGGTGTGCCTCAGGTGGGCACAGGTGTGCTCAAAGTGTGCCCAGGTGTGCCCAGGTGTGCCTCAGGTGGGCACAGGTGTGCTCAAAGTGTGCCTAGGTGTGCTCACAGTGTGCCCCAAGTGTGCCCCAGGTGTGCCCCAGGTGTGCTCAAAGTGTGCCCGGGTGTGCCCCAGGTGTGCCTCAGGTGGGCACAGGTGTGCCCAGGTGTGCTCAGAGTGTGCCCAGGTGTGCCCCAAGTGTGCCCCAGGTGTGCTCAAAGTGTGCCCAGGTGTGCTCAGAGTGTGCCCAGGTGTGCCCCAGGTGTGCTCAAAGTGTGCCCAGGTGTGCTCAGAGTGTGCCCAGGTGTGCCCCAGGTGTGCTCACAGTGTGCCCAGGTGTGCCCCAGGTGTGCTCAAAGTGTGCCCAGGTGTGCCCCAAGTGTGCCCAGGTGTGCTCACAGTGTGCCCAGGTGTGCCCAGATGTGCCCAGGTGTGCTCACAGTGTGCCCAGGTGTGCCCCAGGTGTGCTCAAAGTGTGCCCGGGTGTGCCCAGGTGTGCTCACAGTGTGCCCAGGTGTGCCCCAGGTGTGCTCACAGTGTGCCCAGGTGTGCTCAAAGTGTGCCCAGGTGTGCCCCAGGTGTGCTCAGAGTGTGCCCAGGTGTGCCCAGGTGTGCCCAGGTGTGCTCACAGTGTGCCCAGGTGTGCTCAAAGTGTGCCCAGGTGTGCTCACAGTGTGCCCAGGTGTGCCCAGGTGTGCTCAAAGTGTGCCCAGGTGTGCTCACAGTGTGCCCAGGTGTGCCCAGGTGTGCCTCAGGTGGGCACAGGTGTGCCCAGGTGTGCCCCAGGTGTGCTCAAAGTGTGCCCGGGTGTGCCCCAGGTGTGCTCAGTGTTCCCCAGGTGTGCCCCAGAGTGCCCAGGTGTGCTCACAGAGTGCCCCAGGTGTGCCTCAGGTGGGCACAGGTGTGCTCACAGTGTGCCCGGGTGTGCCCCAGGTGTGCCCCAGGTGTGCTCAAAGTGTGCCCCAGGTGTGCCCACGTGTGTCCAGATAACCCATGTGCCCAGGTGTGTCCCCAGCTGCCCCCAGGTGTGTCCCAGGTGTGTCCCAGGTGTGTCCCCAGGTGTGTCCCAGGTGTCCCCAGGTGTGTCCCCAGGTGTGTCCCCAGGTGTCCCCAGGTGTCCCCAGGTGTGTCCCTGGTGTCACTCACTGGTCATCGATGACGTGCTGGCAGGAGCTGGAGATGATGTACCCGGCCGTGGAGGCCATCACGGCCTGCACCGAGGACACCAGCCTGGGGACACAGGGTGACATGGGGACATCAGGGGTGACACGGGGGTGACACGGGGGTGACACGGGGACAGCAGCACCGAGGACACCAGCCTGGGGACACAGGGGTGACACGGGGGTGACACAGGGGACATCAGGGGTGACACGGGGGTGACACAGGGACAGCAGCACTGAGGACACCAGCCTGGGGACACAGGGTGACATGGGGACATCAGGGGTGACACAGGGGTGACACGGGGACAGCAGCACCGAGGACACCAGCCTGGGGACACAGGGGACACGGGGGTGACACAGGGGTGACACAGGGGTGACACAGGCGACACTGGAACACAGGGACAGCAGGGGGGACATGGGGACATCAGGGGACACAGGGACAGCAGGGGACACAGGGGACATGGGGACATCAGGGGACATCAGGGGACATCAGGGGTGACACATGGGGACAGGACGGATGTGGGGACAGCAGTGACAGGGGGGACACAGGGACAGCAGTGACACAGGGACAGGGGCTGTGGGGACAGCAGTGACACGCGGGTGACACCGAGGTGACACGGGTGACACGGTGGGGGATGGGGACACGGGTGACATGCGGGTGACACGGAGGTGACACAGGTGACAGGCAGGTGACATGGAGGTGACACAGGTGACACGGCGGGGGATGGGGACACGGGTGACATGCGGGTGACACTGAGGTGACACGGGTGACATGCGGGTGACACGCAGATGACACAGGTGACACGGCGGGGGATGGGGACACGGGTGACATGCGGGTGACACGGAGGTGACACAGGTGACACGGCGGGGGATGGGGACACGGGTGACACGGGGGGGGCTGGGCCCGCGCTGACGTCCCTAAGCCGTGTCCCCGTGTCCCCGCGCTGTCCCCGCGTCACCGGCTAATCCTGCCCTGCCCCCCCCGGATTGTCACCAAACCCCCCCCGGAGTGACACCAACCCCCCTGGAGTGTCACCAACCCCCCCAGAGTGTCACCAACCCCCCTGGAGTGTCACCAACCCCCCCCGGAGTGTCACCAACCCCCCCAGAGTGTCACCAACCCCCCCTGGATTGTCACCAACCCCCCCCGGATTGTCACCAACCCCCCCTGGAGTGTCACCAACCCCCCCTGGAGTGTCACCAACCCCCCTTGGATTGTCACCAACCCCCCGAAGTGTCACCAACCCCCTGGAGTGTCACCAACCCCCCCCGGATTGTCCCCAAATCCCTCCCCGGATTGTCCCCAACCCCTCCCCCCGGATTGTCCCTGTCCTGTCCCTGATCCCCCCCCGATTGTCCCCAATCCCCCAGGATTGTCCCCAATCCCCCCGGATTGTCCCCAGCCCCCCCGGCCTGGCCTTGTCACTGTCACTGTCCCTGATCCCTCCTGCCCAGGCCACCAGCGGCCTGGAAGTGGCCCTGTCCCCATCCCTGTCCCCATCCCTGTCCCCATCCCTGTCCCCTCCCTGTCCCCTCCCTGGCCCGGTGCCACCCAGCCCTGTCCCCTCCCTGTCCCCACCCCTGTCCCCTCCCTGGCCTGGTGCCACCCATCCCTGTCCCTGCAGTGTCCACATCCCTGTCCTTGGTCCTGCCCCCATCCCTGTCCCCTCAGTGTCCCCATCCCTGTCCCTGCAGTGTCCCCATCCCTGTCCCCTCCCTGTCCCCTCAGTGTCCCCATCCCTGTCCCTGCAGTGTCCCCATCCCTGTCCCCTCCCTGTCCCCTCAGTGTCCCCATCCCTGTCCCTGCAGTGTCCCCATCCCTGTCCCCTCCCTGTCCCCTCAGTGTCCCCATCCCTGTCCCTGCAGTGTCCCCATCCCTGTCCCCTCCCTGTCCCATCCTTGTCCCCTTCCTGGCCCTGGCCCAGTGTCACCCATCCCTGTCCTTGTCCCCTCAGTGTCCCCATCCCTGTCCCTGCAGTGTCCCTGGCCCTGTCCCCATCCCTGTCCCCTCCCTGTCCCGGTGCCACCCATCCGTGTCCCTGCAGTGTCCCTGGCCCTGTCCCCATCCCTGGCCCGATGCCACCCAGCCCTGTCCCTGCAGTGTCCCCAGCCCTGTCCTCGGTCCTGTCCCCATCCCTGTCCCCGCAGTGTCCCCAGCCCTGTCCTTGGTCCTGTCCCCATCCCTGTCCCTGCAGTGTCCCCAGCCCTGTCCTCGGTCCTGTCCCCATCCCTGTCCCTGCAGTGTCCCCAGCCCTGTCCCCATCCCTGGCCCTTCCCTGGCCCAGTGCCACCCATCCCTGTCCCTGCAGTGTCCCCAGCCCTGTCCTCGGTCCTGTCCCAATCCCTGTCCCTGCAGTGTCCCCATCCCTGTCCCTGTCCCTGCAGTGTCCCTGGCCCTGTCCCCATCCCTGTCCCCTCCTTGGCCCAGTGCCACCCATCCCTGTCCCCTCAGTGTCCCCATCCCTGTCCCTGTCCCCGCAGTGTCCCCATCCCTGTCCCTGGCCCTGCAGTGTCCCTGGCCCTGTCCCTGCAGTGTCCCCTCCCTGGCCCAGTGCCACCCATCCCTGTCCCCTCAGTGTCCCCATCTCTGTCCTCTCCCTGCCCCCATCCCTGTCCCCTCTATGTCCCCTCCTTGTCCTCTCCCTTTCCCCTCCTTGTCCCCTCCTCGTCCCCATCCCTGTCCCCTCCCTGTCCCCATCCCTGTCCTCTCCCTGCCCCCCTCCTTGTCCCCTCCCTGTCCCCTCCTTGTCCCATCTCATCCCTGTCCCCTCCCTGTCCCCTGGCTGTCCCCAAGCCCACCTGGCAGCCAGCACGGTGGCCATGGCGAGGGTCCCCCAGCTGTCCCCCTGTCCCTGTTCCACGTCCCCATCCCCTGTCCCCATCCCCTGTCCCCATCCCCGTCCCTAGTCCCCTGTCCCCGAGGTGTCACCTGGTGGCCAGCACCGTGTCCCTGTCCCTGTCCCTTGTCCCCCTCCCTGTCCCTGTCCCCATCCCCTGTCCCCCTGTCCCTGTCCCTGTCCCCATCCCCTGTCCCCATCCCTGTCCTATGTCCCTTGTCCCCATCCCCATCCCCTGTCCCTGTCCCCTGTCCCCATGCCCGTCCCCATCCCCTGTCCCCTGTCCCCGCGGTGTCACCTGGCGGCCAGCACGGTGTCCCTGT
Source organism: Vidua chalybeata (assembly GCF_026979565.1). Classification (NCBI taxonomy): domain Eukaryota; kingdom Metazoa; phylum Chordata; class Aves; order Passeriformes; family Viduidae; genus Vidua; species Vidua chalybeata. The sequence goes on from NC_071566.1 coordinate 152,031, forward strand.
CCCCATCCCCATCCCCTGTCCCCTGTCCCCTGTCCCCGCGGTGTCACCTGGCGGCCAGCACGGTGTCCCTGTCCCCATCCCCATCCCCTGTCCCCTGTCCCCGCGGTGTCACCTGGCGGCCAGCACGGTGGCGCGGCTCTGGGGACAGCCGGCGATGGAGGCCAGCGCGCGGCGGGCCAGCAGGAAGAGCCCCGGGAAGAAGAGCAGCCCCGGCAGGCACAGCAGCCCCGCCGGCAGCGCCGGGAACAGCGGCAGCGCCGCGCGCGACACCGGCGACACCGGCGACACCGCGGCCCCGGGCATGGCCGGCCGGGCGGGGCCTGCCGGGGGGGCGGGGCGGCGGCGTCAGGGGGGATGGGCGGCGAGGGGACGGCGAGGGGACGGCGAGGGGACAGCGAGGGGACAGCGCGGGGACAGCCCGGGGGCGGCGGGGACAGCGGCACGGACGGCGGGGACAGCGCGGGGAGCGGGCATGGCCGGAGGGGGCGGGGCCAGGGGACACCGGGAGGGACACCGGGAGCGGCGGGGGCGGGGCTTGGGGAGGGCGGGGCTATGGGGTTAGGGGCGTGGCCAAGGGGATGGGGAAAACGGGACACCGGGGACAGAGGGAATGAGGGGGGCGTGGCTTGGGGAGGGCGGGGCTATGGGGTTAGGGGCGTGGCCAAGGGGGATGGGGACAACGGGGACACAGGGGACAGAGGGAATGAGGGGGGCGTGCCTTGGGGAGGGCGGGGCTATGGGGTTAGGGGCGTGGCCAAGGGGATAGGGACAACGGGACAACGGGAGGGACACCGGGAGCGGTGGGGGCGGGGCTATGGGGTTAGGGGCGTGGCCAAGGGGATGGGGACACAGGGGACACCGGGAATGAGGGGGGCGTGGCTAGGGGAGGGCGGGGCTATAGATTAGGGGCGTGGCCAAGGGGGATGGGGACAAGGGGAAAACGGGCACGGCGGGGGCGGGGCATGGGGAGGGCGGGGCCTAGGGGGCGTGGCTAAGGGGGCAGGGACATTGGGACACTGGGAATAATGGGGCGGGGCTTGGGAGGGCGTGGTTTAATGGGCTTGGGGGCGTGGCCAAGGGGTGGCGACAAGAGGACACCCGGACTGTATGGGGGCGGGGCTTCAGTGAAGGGCGGGGCTTATTGGTATTTAGGGGCGTGGCTATGGGGGGAGGGTCAGTGGGGGATGGGAGCAGAGGGGGCGGGGCCTGAGGGGGAGGGGACAAAGGTACAGAGAAGGACACGGGAAAGGGGCGGGGCTTGGAAGAGGGCGGGGCTTAAGGGGGATGGGTCAGTGGGGGTGGGGACAGAAGGGACAAGGGGACGCTGGGAATGAAGGGGGCGGGGCTTGAGAGGGGGCGGGGTTTCTGTAAGGGCGTGGCTTTGGGAAGGGGGCAGGACTTGAAGGGGAGGGGATGAGGGGGAGGGGCTAAAGAGAGGGAGGGGCTAAAGAGGGGGGGAGGGGGACAAAGGGACACCGGGAAGAAAATGGGAATGCATGGAGGGGGCGGGGCTTCGGGGAAGGAGCCAATCAGGGGATGGGGAATGGCTGGAGGGGCGTGGTCTCTAGGTGAGGGGCGGGGCTTGTATAAAATATGCAGGCGTGTCTCTCTGTGAGGGGCGGGGCTTGCCGTGGGATAAGGGGCGTGGTTAGGTTAGGTCATCAAAGGGGCGTGGTCTCGCGGCAAGGGGAGGATCCAAACCCTTCGCCCCGCCCCCATGGCCCCCACCCCATCCCTCCCCTCCATCCCTCCCCCCCCGGTAAATTTGCATAAATCTCCCCCTCACCGACACCCGGGTGGTTCTGCGGCCTCCCTCAGCGCCTCATGAATATTCAGGGCGGCGCTCCCGCCGCTCATTTACATAAATTTGCATGGATCCCCATCAGGGCCGCTCCGCCCCCTCCGGCGGCCGCGCCGTCCCCACAGCAACGGCGGGAACGCCGCGCGCGCTGATTGGCGGAGCCCGGCAGCCAATCAGGAAGCGTCGCGGGGCAGAGTGAGGCGTTGCAGGGGCGCTGGTTGGCTGAGGCGGCACGGGGAGCGGCGCTGATTGGTGGAGAGGAGAAGGGCGGGGCTTTGAGGGGCGGGCGGCCAATGGGAGCGCGCGGGGAGGGGTTGCCACGGCGACGGCGGCGTTTCGTTGCATATTTATGAGCTGGGCGGGGCTACGCGGTGCTATTTAGCATAAAAACGATCACCTTATCTGCGCTCATGAATATTAACGAGATTTTAACGGTTAACTCGGGTGCGCTGATGAATATTAATGAGATTGTAACGTTGACGTAAGGGAAGGGGGAGGTGGCTCCGCCCCTCGCGCCACGGAGGCCACGCCCCCTCATTAGATCCCCAAAGAGGGGGAGGGGTCAAAGGGGGACCCCAAAATTTGGGGGGGGGGGGGAGGAGGAGCCCCAAAATTTAGGGTCCCAAAAAGGGGGAGGGGCCAAATTTGGGGTCCCAGAAAGGGGGGAGGGGCCAAATTTGGGGTCCCAAAAAGGGGGAGGGGCCAAAATTTAGGGTCCTAAAAAGGGGGAGGGGCCCCAAATTTGAGGGGGGGTCCCAAAAAGGGGGGAGGGGCCAAATTTGGGGTCCCAAAAATTTGGGGGAGGGTCCCGAAATGGGGAGGGGGGGGAGGGGCAAACAGGGGGTGGGGGATTGTACCCCAAAATGGGGAGGGGTAAAAAAAGGAACCCCAAAATTATGGGCGGGACCCCCCCCCCCCAAAAAAAAAAAAAAAAAAGGGGGGGGGAGGGTCCCAAAAATTGGGGAATTGGGAGGGGGGGGGTCCCCAAAAAATGGGGGAGGGGCCAAAAGGAGTCCCCAAAACGGGGGGGAACCCCCAAAATCGGGGGTTAAATAAAGGAGGGGGGGGTCCCCAAAATCGGCTGGGGGGGGGGAGGGGCGGCCTCACCCCTCCCCCAGCGCGGGCGCGCAGGGGTGGGGGAGGGGCGGGGCTATTTTGGGCTCCCGAAAGGGCAAAGGGGACCCGAGAAGGTCACGGGGGGGGGTCCCCCCCCCCCACCCCGATATAAGGGGGAGCCCCCGGAGCCCCCCGCGCCGCCCCCGGACACCCCACGGTGAGTGAGCCCCAAAAAACCCCGAAAAGAGCCCCCAAAAAATAGCCCAAAGCGCTCTGCGAGGGAGGGAGAGCCCAAAAGGTGCCGGAAATCCCCCAAAATCTGCTTGGGGAGGGAGGGAGACCCCAAAAATCCCCCAAAGTCCGCCTGGGAGGGAGAGACCCCAAAAATCCCCCAAAATAACCCAAAATCTGCTTGGGAGGGAGAGAGACCCCAAAATAACCCAAAATCCGCCTGGGAGGGAGAGACCCCAAAAATAACCCAAAATAACCCAAAATCTGCTTGGGAGGGAGGGAGACCCCAGAAATCCCCCAAAAATCCGCCTGGGAGGGAGAGACCCCAAAAATCCCCGAAAATCTGCCTGGGGGGGGGGAGGAAGACCCCAAAAATTCCCCAAAGTCCGCCTGGGGAAGGAGGGAGACCCCAAAAATCCCCCAAAAATCCGCCTGGGAGGGAGGGACCCCAAAAATCCCCTAAAATCCGCCTGGGGGGGGGGGGGAATTGTCCCCAAAAATCCCCCGGACCCCAAAAATCTCCCGGGATTGTCCCCAAATCCTCCCCGGACCCCAAAAATCCCCCGGGATTGTCCCCAGATCCCTCCCAAAACCCCAAAATGACCCCGAAACCCCCAAAATTCCTCCCGAAATGGGGCTGGGACACCCCCAAAAATCCCCCTGAACCCCCAAACTGCCCCGGAGGCCAAAATCCACCCCCTAAACCTGAGCCGAGACCCCAAAATTGATCTCGGGCACCCCAAAACTGACCCCGAGCCCCCAAACTGACCCCCCCCCGCACCCCAAAAGTGATCCTGGCCCCCCAAAATTGACTCAGAACCCCAAAAATGTCCCCTTGACTCTCCCAAGTGACGCCCCCCGAACCCAAAAATGGCCCCGAACCCCAAAAATGCCCCCCCGGGAAGCCCAAAATTCCCACCCTGAAGCCCCAAACTGCCCCTGGACCCCCAAAATCCCCCCGGGAACCCCAAAACTGACCCCCAGAACCCCAAAATGGAGCCCCCTGAACCCCAAAAATTACCCTGAACCCCAAAAAAGATGCCCCAAAACTGACCCTGAACCCTAAAAACGACCCTCCCTAAACCCCAAACCTCCTGAGGCACCCCAAAACTCGCAGGATAATCCTTCAGAAACCCCAAAATCCCTTCGGGATCCCCCAAAATCCCCCCGGGACCCCCAAAACCCCCGGTGGGCCCCACCGTGACTCAGCTCGCGGCGTTGCCCTTTTAAGGCTCCGCCCACTCGGGGGCGGGCATGCGGTGACGTAATCACCGCAAGCACCGCCCACGCCTCGAGAGCGCCTCAGCGGAGCCCAGGTGGGGGGGGGGGGGGCGGAATTTTGGGGTGAAAAAGGGCGAATTTGGGGCCGGGCGGGGAACTGTGAGGGAAAACGGGCTCAGTCTGGCGTGGAAAAGGCGGGATTTGGGCTGAAAGGGCGGAATTAGAGGGGGAAAAAGGCGAATTTTGGGCGTCCGGGAGAACGTTTTGGGCGGTTGGAGGAAGTCGTGAGGGGAAAGGCGCAGGTTTGGAGGTTAAAAAGTGCGGGCTTGGAGGTAAAAAAGTGGATTTTGGGGTGAAAATAGCAGGTTTTGGGGCCGGAGGGCAATCCTGAAGGAAAAAAAGTGCAGGTTTTGAGGTGAAAAGTGCAGATTTTGGGGTGAAAAGTGCAGATTTTGGGGTGAAAAGTGCAAATTTGGAGGTCTGAGGCAGATTTTGTGGTGGGTGAGGAAATCGTGAGGTAAAAAGTGGAGATTGTGAGGTAAGAAAAGCGATTTTGAGGTTAAAATTGGGAATTTTGGAGTTTGGGAGGAAATCCTAAAGTAAAAAGTGCAGATTTTGAGGTAAAAAGCGCATTTTTTGAGGTGAAAAGTGCAGATTTTTGGGTGAAAAGTGCAAATTTGGAGGTCTGAGGCAGATTTTGTGGTGGGTGAGGAAATCATGAGGTAAAAAGTGGAGATTGTGAGGTAAGAAAAGCGATTTTGAGGTTAAAATTGGGAATTTTGGAGTTTGGCAGGAAATTTTGAGGTGAAAAGTGCAGGTTTTGAGGTGAAAAGTGCAGGTTTTGAGGTGAAAAGCGCAGATTTTGAGGTGAAAAGTGCAGATTTTGGGATCCGGGGCACAATATGTGGTGGAGGAAACCGTGAGGTAAAAAGAGGAGGTTTTGAAGAGAAAAGTGCAGATTTTGAGGTTAAAATTGGGAATTTTGGTGTTTGGGAGGAAATCCTGAAGTAAAAAGTGCAGATTTTGAGGTAAAAAGCGCATTTTTTTGAGGTGAAAAGTGCACGTTTTTGAGGTGAAAAGTGCAGATTTTGGGATCCGGGGCAGATTTTGTGGTGGGTGAGGAAATCATGAGGTAAAAAGTGGAGATTTTGAGGTAAGAAAAGCGATTTTGAGGTTAAAATTGGGAATTTTGGAGTTTGGCAGGAAATTTTGAGGTGAAAAGTGCAGGTTTTGAGGTGAAAAGTGCAGGTTTTGAGGTGAAAAGCGCAGATTTTGAGGTGAAAAGTGCAGATTTTGGGATCCGGGGCACAATATGTGGTGGAGGAAACCGTGAGGTAAAAAGAGGAGGTTTTGAAGAGAAAAGTGCAGATTTTGAGGTTAAAATTGGGAATTTTGGTGTTTGGGAGGAAATCCTGAAGTAAAAAGTGCAGATTTTGAGGTAAAAAGCGCATTTTTTTGAGGTGAAAAGTGCACGTTTTTGAGGTGAAAAGTGCAGATTTTGGGATCCGGGGCAGATTTTGTGGTGGGTGAGGAAATCATGAGGTAAAAAGTGGAGATTTTGAGGTAAGAAAAGCGATTTTGATGTTAAAATTGTGAATTTTGGTGTTTGGGAGGAAAACCTGGAGTAAAAAGCGCAGATTTTGAGGTGAAAAGCGCATTTTTTTGAGGTGAAAAGTGCATGTTTTGAGGTGGAAAGTGCAGATTTTGGGATCCGGGGCAGATTTTGTGGTGGGTGAGGAAATCGTGAGGTAAAAAGTGGAGATTGTGAGGTAAGAAAAGCGATTTTGAGGTTAAAATTGGGAATTTTGCAGTTTGGCAGGAAATTTTGAGGTGAAAAGTGCAGATTTTGAGGTGAAAAGTGCAGATTCTGAGGTGAAAAGTGCAGGTTTTGAGGTGAAAAGTGCAGATTCTGAGGTGAAAAGTGCAGATTCTGAGGTGAAAAGTGCAGGTTTTGAGGTGAAAAGTGCAGATTCTGAGGTGAAAAGTGCAGATTTTGAGGTGGAAAGTGCAGATTTTGGGATCCGGGGCAGATTTTGTGGTGGGTGAGGAAATCGTGAGGTAAAAAGTGGAGATTTTGAGGTAAAAATGCAGATTTTTGAGGTGAAAATGCAGATTTTGAGGTGAAAATGCAGATTTTTGAGGTGAAAATGCAGATTTTTCGGGTAAAAATGCAGATTTTGGGGTGAAAAGGGCGAACTTGGGGGGTTGGGAGGAAATCCTGAGGTAAAAAAGAGGAGGTTTTGAGGAGAAAATGCAAATTTTGAGGTTAAATTGTGAATTTTGCAGTTTGTGAGGAAATCCTGAAGTAAAAAGTGCAGATTTTCAGGTAAAAAGTGCAGATTTTGAGGTAAAAGGTGCAGCTTTTCAGGTAAAAATGCAGATTTTGACATTAACAGGGCAGATTTTGGGGATTGGGAGGGGATTCTGAGGTAAAAGGAGCAGATTTTCAGGTAAAAATGCAAATTTTGAGGTAAAAAAATCGGATTTTGGTGTCTGGCTGCGGATTTTGGGGTGAAAAAGAAGATTTTTGAGGGGCTGGAGCAGTTTTGGGTGGGGGAAATGCAGATTTTGGGGTGAGGGGGAGAAATTTGGGGTGAAAATGGGAGAATTTGAGGGTGAAAAAGTCAATACTGAGGTGAAAAAAGGCAGATTTTTGGTGCCTGAGGGGCAAATTTGGGAGTAAAAAAAGCTGATTTTGGGGCAGAACTGGGCAAAAAGAGGCTGATTTGGGGCAAAAAAGGCAAATTTAGGACTAAAAAAGCTGAGTTTGAGGTCTGGAGGGAGATTTTGGGGCAGAACGGGGTGAATTTGAGGCAAAAAAGGTCAAATTTGGGGCAGAAAGAGTCAAATTTGAGGTGAAAATCCCAGATTTGCAGGTGAAAAGGGCAGATTTTGGGGTGAAAAACACGAATTTGGGGTGCTGAAGTAAAAAAATGGGGGTGCAAAAGGCGGATTTTGGGGTGAAAAAGGCAAATATTTGGGTAAAAAATTCAGATTTGTGAGTGAAAAACTCACATTTTGGGGTGCAAAAGGCGGATTTGGGGTGAAAAAAGTGGAATTTTGGGGTGAAAAAGTCGAATTTGGGGCGTAAAAGTTGGATTTGTGTGAGAAAAAGTTGAATTTGGGGGTGTGAAAGGCAGATTTTGGGGTGAAAAAGGGTGGATTTGGGGTAAAAAACTGAATTTTGGGATGAAAAAGTCGAATTTAAAGATGGAAAAAGCAGATTGTGGGTGCAAAAGTCAAATTTTGGTGTGAAAAAGTCGAATTTCGGGGTGCAAAAAGCAGATTTGGGTGTAAAAAAAGTGGAATTTGGGGGTGCAAAAGGCAGAATTTGGGGTAAAAAACTGAATTTTGGGATGAAAAAGTCGAATTTAAAGATGGAAAAAGCAGATTGTGGGAGCAAAAGTTGAATTTTGGTGTCAGAAAGTCGTATTTAGGGGTGGAAAAAGCAGATTTGGGGTAAAAAAGTGGAATTTGAGGGTGCAAAAGGCAGAATTTGGGGGTTAAAAAGGTGGATATGGGGTAAAAAGTGGAATTTTGGGGTGAAAAAGTCGAATTTTAGGGTGCAAAAAGCAGATTTGGGGTGCAAAAGTCAAATTTTGGGGTGAAAAAGTCGAATTTGGGGGTGCAAAAATCAGACTTGGGAGTAAAAAAGTTGAATTTGGGGCAAAAAAAGGCAGAATTTGGGGTAAAAAAGTGGAATTTGGGGTGCACAGTGCAGATTTTAGGGTCCCACATTCAGATTTGGGGTGCACAGTGCAGATTTTAGGGTTCCAGTTCAGATTTGGGGTGCACAGTGCAGATTTTAGGGTTCCAGTTCAGATTTGGGGTGCACAGTGCAGATTTTAGGGTCCCACATTCAGATTTGGGGTGCACAGTGCAGATTTTAGGGTCCCACATTCAGATTTGGGGTGCACAGTGCAGATTTTAGGGTTCCAGTTCAGATTTGGGGTGCACAGTGCAGATTTTAGGGTTCCAGTTCAGATTTGGGGTGCACAGTGCAGATTTTAGGGTTCCAGTTCAGATTTGGGGTGCACAGTGCAGATTTTAGGGTTCCAGTTCAGATTTGGGGTGCACAGTGCAGATTTTAGGGTCCCACATTCAGATTTGGGGTGCACAGTGCAGATTTTAGGGTCCCACATTCAGATTTGGGGTGCACAGTGCAGATTTTAGGGTTCCAGTTCAGATTTGGGGTGCACAGTGCAGATTTTAGGGTTCCAGTTCAGATTTGGGGTGCAAAGGGCGGTGGGGGAGGGGTGCCCGGTGCTTTCCCGGTTCTCCTTCCTCCTCCTCCTCCTCCTCCTCCTCCTCCTCTCCTGCTCCCCTTGAAACGCCCTTGGCGGGGGCGGGGCCGGCCCGCGGCTTTTCCCGGCTCTCGGGGCCCCCCCGGCCATTCCCGGCTCGGCTCCCGCAGCTCCCGGACCCTGCGGACACTCCGGACACTCCGGACACTCCCGGACACTCCCGGACCCTGCGGACACTCCGGACACTCCGGACACTCCCGGACACTTCGGACACTCCAGACACTCCAGACACCGCCGGACACTCGGTCGGTGCCCCCCGAGAACGCCCCGCGTTTCCTCTTCCAATCTGGGATTTTCCTGTCCTGGGGTTTCCCCTTAAACTTTTGGGGTTTTCCCCTTAAAAGTTTGGGGTTTTCCCTTAAAATCTGGTGGTTTTCTCTTAAAATCTTGGAGTTTTCTCCTCAAAATCTTGGGGTTTTACCCTTAAAATTTTGGGGTTTTCTCTTAAAATCTGGTGGTTTTCTCTTAAAATCTTGGGATTTGTCCTCAAAATCTTGGGGGTTTTCCTCGAAATCTTGGGGTTTTCCCCTTAAAATTTTGGGGTTTTCCCTTAAAAGTTTGGGGTTTTCCCTTAAAATCTTGGGGTTTTCCCGTAAAATTTTGGGGTTTTCTCCTCAAAATCTTGGGGGTTTTCCTTAAAATCTGGTGGTTTTCCCTCAATGTCTTGGGGTTTTCCCTTAAAATCTTGGGGTTTTCCCATAAAATTTTGGGGTTTTCTCCTCAAAATCTTGGGGGTTTTCCTTAAAATCTGGTGGTTTTCCCTCAATGTCTTGGGGTTTTCCCTTAAAATCTTGGGGTTTTCCCATAAAATTTTGGGGTTTTCTCCTCAAAATCTTGGGGGTTTTCCTTAAAATCTGGTGGTTTTCCCTCAATGTCTTGGGGTTTTCCCTTAAAATCTTGGGGGTTTTCCTTAAAATCTTGGGGTTTTCCCTTAAAATCTTGGGGTTTTCCCTTAAACTCTTGGAGTTTTCTCCTCAAAATCTTGGGTGTTTCCCTTAAAATCTGGTGGCTTTCCCTTAAAATTTTGGGGTTTTGCTCAAAATCTTGGGATTTCCCCTCAAAATCTTGGTGGTTTACCCTTAAAATCTTGGGGGTTTTGCCTTAAAATCTTAGGGCTTTGCCCTTAAAATCTTGGGGCTTTGCCCTTAAAATTTTGGGGTTTTCCCTTAAAATCTTGGGATTTCCCCTCAAAATCCTGGTGTCTTCTTCTCAAAAACTTGGGGTTTTCCCCCTCAAAATCTTGGGATTTTTCCCTGGAAATTTTGGGATTTCTCCTCAAAGTCTTGGGGATTTTCCCTTTCAGAACTTGGGGTTTGCCCTCAAAATTTTGGGCTTTTCCCTCTCAAATTTTGGTGTTTTCCCCTCAAAATCTTGGGGTTTCCCCTAAAAATTTTGGGGTTTTCCCCTCAAAATCTTGGAGTTCTTCCCAAAAATTCTTGAGATTTTTCCCCCCTCAAATCCTGGGATCCCCCTCCCCAAATCCTGGTGGTTTTTCCCCAAATCTTGGGGTTCTTGCCCCTCAAATCCTGGGATCCCCCTCCCCAAATCCCGGGTTCTTCCCCCAAAATGTTGGGGTTCTCCCCCGCCAGTGTCCCCAGTGCCTTCCCAGTTCAGTCCCAGTCCATTCCCAGTGTCCCCAGTGCCCCCAGTCCATTCCCAGTGCCCCCAGTGCCCCCAGTGCCCTCCCAGTGCCCCCAGTGCCCTCCCAGTGCCCCCAGTGCCCCCAATGCCCCCAGTCCATTCCCAGTGCCCCCAGTGCCCCCAGTGCCCTCCCAGTGCCCCCAGTGCCCCCAATGCCCCCAGTCCATTCCCAGTGCCCCCAGTGCCCCCAGTCCATTCCCAGTGCCCCCAATGCCCCCAGTCCATTCCCAGTGCCCCCAGTGTCCCCAGTCCATTCCCAGTGCCCCCAGTCCATTCCCAGTGTCCCCAGTCCCCTCCCAGTTCAGTCCCAGTGCCCCCAGTCCATTCCCAGTGCCCCCAGTGTCCCCAGTCCATTCCCAGTGTCCCCAGTCCCCTCCCAGTCCATTCCCAGTGCCCCCAGTCCACTCCCAGTGCCCCCAGTCCATTCCCAGTGCCCCCAGTCCATTCCCAGTGCCCCCAGTCCATTCCCAGTGCCCCCAGTCCATTCCCAGTGTACCCAGTCCACTCCCAGTGTCCCCAGTCCATTCCCAGTGCCCCCAGTCCACTCCCAGTTCAGTCCCAGTGCCCCCAGTGCCCCCAGTCCATTCCCAGTGCCCCCAGTGCCCCCAGTCCATTCCCAGTGCCCCCAGTGTCCCCAGTCCATTCCCAGTGCCCCCAGTCCATTCCCAGTGCCCCCAGTCCCCTCCCAGTGCCCCCAGTTCACTCCCAGTTCTCCCCAGTCTCCTTCCCATCCACACCCAGTGTCCCCAGAGCACTCCCAGTTCTCTCCCAGTGTTCCCAGTCCTCTCCCAGTTCAGTCCCAGTGCCCCCAGTCCACTCCCAGTGCCCCCAGTGCCCCCAGTCCACTCCCAGTTCAGTCCCAGTGCCCCCAGTCCACTCCCAGTGCCCCCAGTCTCCCCAGAGCACTCCCAGTTCACTCCCAGTGTTCCCAGTCCCCTCCCAGTGCCTCCAGTTCACTCCCAGTCTCCTCCCAGAACCCTCCCAGTCCCCTTCCAGTCCCTCCCAGTTCACTCCCAGTGCCCCCCCAGTGCCCCCAGTCCTTATCAGTGCCCTCCTTATCTCTTCCCAGTGCCCCCAGTCCTTCCCAGTTCACTCCCAGTGCCCCCAGTTCACTTCCAGTGCCCCCAGACCACTCCCAGTCCCTCCCAGTTCACTCCCAGTGCCCTCCCAGTGCCCCCAGTCCTTATCAGTGCCCTCTTTATCTCTTCCCAGTGCCCCCAGTCCTTCCTGGTCGCTCCCAGTTCACTTCCAGTGCTCCCAGTCCCTTCCCAGTGCTCTGTGGCCTTTACCAGTCACTCCCAGTCGCTCTCAATCTGCTCCCAGTCACTCCCAGTCCCCTCCCAGTTCACTCCCAGTGCTCCCCAGTCCCCTCCCAGTCACTGCCAGTACTCCCCAGTCCCCTCCCAGTCACTCCCAGTGCTCCCCAGTCCCTTCCCAGTGCTCTGTGACCTTTACCAGTCACTCCCAGTCGCTGTCAATCTGCTCCCAGTCACTCCCAGTCCCTTCCCAGTGCTCTGTGACCTTCACCAGTCACTCCCAGTCCACTCCCAGTGCCCCCAGTTCACTTCCAGTGCCCCCAGACCACTCCCAGTCCCTCCCAGTTCACTTCCAGTGCCCTCCCAGTGCCCCCAGTCCTTATCAGTGCCCTCCTTATCTCCTTCCGGTGCCCCCAGTCGCTCCCAGTTCACTCCCAGTGCCCCCAGTTCATTCCAGTGCCCCCAGACCACTCCCAGTCCCCTCCCAGTCATTCCCAGTCACTCAATATATTCCCAGTCACTCCCAGTCCCCTTCCAGTGCCCCCAGTTCACTTCTAGTGCCCCCAGACCACTCCCAGTCTTCTCCCAGTGCCCCCAGTCCCCTCCCAGTTCATTCCCAGTCCCTCCCAGTCCCCTCCCAGTTCATTCCCAGTCCCTCCCAGTCCCCTCCCAGTTCATTCCCCATCCCCTCCAGTCCCCTCCCAGTTCATTCCCCATCCCCTCCAGTCCCTCCCAGTCCCCCTCCCTCCCCTTTCTGGGGACCCCCCCGGGGTGTGGCCGTGTCCCTGCCCCTCCCCTGGCGCAGGTGTGAGCGGTGACGTCACGGCCACCCCGCTGACGTCACGGCTGACGTCACGGCGTCCCCTCAGTGCCACCTCCAGGATGTCCCCTCCCGTGCCCGCGCTGACCCCCGAGCAGAAGAAGGAGCTGGCGTCCATCGCCCAGCGCATCGTGGCCCCCGGCAAGGGCATCCTGGCCGCCGATGAGTCCACTGGTTTGTACTGGGATGGACTGGGAGGGACTGGGATGGACTGGGACAGACTGGGAGGGACTGGGACTGAACTGGGATGGACTGGGACAGACTGGGAGGGACTGGGACAGCCTGGAGCCATCGCCCAGCGCATCGTGGCCCCCGGCAAGGGCATCCTGGCCGCCGATGAGTCCACTGGTTTGTACTGGGATGGACTGGGAGGGACTGGGAGTGAACTGGGATGGACTGGGACAGACTGGGATGGACTGGGAATGGACTGGGATGGACTGGGATGGACTGAGAATGGACTGGGACGGACTGGGATGGACTGGGACAGACTGGGATGGACTGGGAATGGACTGGGACGGACTGGGACAGACTGGGAGGGACTGGGAGTGAACTGGGATGGACTGGGAATGGACTGGGACAGACTGGGATGGACTGGGAATGGACTGGGATGGACTGGGACAGACTGGGATGGACTGGGAATGGACTGGGACGGACTGGGGCCATCGCCCAGCGCATCGTGGCCCCCGGCAAGGGCATCCTGGCCGCCGATGAGTCCACTGGTTTGTACTGGGATGGACTGGGAGGGACTGGGAGTGAACTGGGAGTGAACTGGGACGGACTGGGACAGACTGGGATGGACTGGGGCAGATTGGGACGGACTGGGATGGACTGAGAATGGACTGGGATGGACTGGGACGGACTGGGACAGACTGGGAGGGACTGGGACAGACTGGGATGGACTGGGATAGACTGGGATGGACTGGGATAGACTGGGAGGGACTGGGACAGAGTGGGATGGACTGGGAATGGACTGGGACAGACTGGGATGGACTGGGATGGACTGGGATGGACTGGGATAGACTGGGAGGGACTGGGACAGAGTGGGATGGACCGGGACAGACTGGGATGGACTGGGAATGGACTGGGACAGACTGGGAATGGACTGGGATGGACTGGGAATGGACTGGGACGGACTGGGATGGACTGGGATGGACTGGGATGGACTGGGAATGGACTGGGACAGACTGGGATGGACTGGGAATGGACTGGGACAGACTGGGAATGGACTGGGATGGACTGGGAATGGACCGGGACAGACTGGGAATGGACTGGGACAGACTGGGATGGACTGGGATGGACTGGGACAGACTGGGAATGGACTGGGACAGACTGGGATGGACTGGGACAGACTGGGATGGACTGGGACAGACTGGGAAGAGATGAGGAAGCACCAGGAGGGACTGGGAGTTATTGGGAGGCACTGGTTTATACTGGGGAGCACTGAGGCAATGGCAGGAGCCTGGCTGGGGTTACTGGTTTATACTGGTTTATACTGGCCCATACTGGTTCTAACCGGTTTATACTGGTTCTAACCGGTCCGTCCCCCTGCAGGCAGCATCGCCAAGCGGCTGAGCCATACTGGTTTATACTGGTCTATACTGGTCTATACTGGTTCTAACTGTTTTGTACTGCTCCATACTGGTTTATACCGGTCTATACTGGTCCTGACTGGTTTTTACTGGTTCTAACCAGTCCATACTGGTTTTTACTGGTTCTAACTGGTCCATCCACCCCCAGGCAGCATCGCCAAGTGGCTAAGCCATACTTGTCCATACTGGTTTTAACTGGCCCATACTGGTCTATACTGGTCCATACTAGTTGATACTGGCCCATACTGGTTCTAACTGGTTTATACTGGTCCTAACTGGTTTTCCCCCCACAGGCGGCATTGCCAAGCGGCTGAGCCATACTGGTTTATACTGGTCTATACTGGTCTATACTAGTTTATACTGGCCCATACTGGTTCTAACTGGTCCATACTGGTTTATACTGGTCCGTACTGGTTCTAACTGGTCCATACTGGTTCTAACTGGTCCGTACTGGTTCTAACTGGTCCATACTGGTCCTGACTGGCCCATCCCCCCGCAGGCAGCATCGCCAAATGGCTGAGCCATACTGGTTCATACTGGTCTATACTGGTTCTAACTGGTCCATACTGGTCCATACTGGTTCTAACTGGTTTATACTGGTCCATACTGGTTCTAACTGGCCCATCCCCCTGCAGGCAGCATCGCCAAGCGGCTGAGCCATACTGGTCTATACTGGTCCATACTGGTCCTGACTGGTCCATACTGGTTCTAACTGGTTCATGCTGGTTCTAAGTGGTCCATACTGGTTTATAGTGGTCCATGCTGGTTCTAACTGGTTCTAACTGGTCCCTGCTGGTTCATACTGGTCTATACTGGTTCTAACTGGTCCATACTGATCCATACTGGTTCTAACTGGTCCATACTGGTCCATACTGGTTCATACTGGTCTATACTGGTTCTAACTGGTTCATACTGGTCCATACTGGTTTATACTGGTCTATACTGGTTCTAACTGGTTCATACTGGTCCATACTGGTTTATACTGGTCTATACTGGTTCTAACTGGTTCATACTGGTCCATACTGGTTTATACTGGTCCATACTGGTTCTAGCTGGTTCTAACTGGTCCCTGCTGGTCCTGACTGGGCCATCCCCCCGCAGGCGGCATCGCCAAGCGGCTGAGCCATACTGGTTCATACCGGTCTATACTGGTTCTAACTGATCCATACTGGTTCTAACTGGTCCATACTGGTTTATACTGGTCCATACTGGTTCTAACTGGCCCATCCCCCCGCAGGCAGCATTGCCAAGCGGCTGAGCCATACTGGTCCATACCGGTCTATCCTGGTTCTAACTGGTCCATACTGGTCTATACTGGTTCTAACTGGTTTATACTGGTCCATACTGGTCCTGACTGGCCCATCCCCCCGCAGGCAGCATTGCCAAGCGGCTGAGCTCGGTGGGCGCCGAGAACACGGAGGAGAACCGGCGCTGGTACCGGCAGCTGCTCTTCACGGCCGACAAGCGCGTGGAGCCGTGCATCGGCGGCGTCATCCTCTTCCACGAGACCATGTACCAGAAGGCCGACGACGGGCGCCCCTTCCCGCAGGTCATCCGCGACAAGGGCGCCCTGGTGGGCATCAAGGTGCGACTCGGGGACACCTCGGGGACATTGGGGACGCCTCGGGGACATCGGGGACGCCTCGGGGACATTGGGGACATCAGGGGGACGTGACGGATGTTTGGGAGTTCCTTGAGTTGTGTTGGCCATGGAGAGATGGGAGCAGGGGAGCCACATCTAAGGGGGGTTCAGAGGGTGAGGTGGGGACGTTTGGGGTCTTTGGGACATTGGGGACACATCAGGGACACCTTGGAGATACTGGGGGGACATGGGGGATGTTGGGTGTTGAGTTGGGTTGACCCAACTCAAGGGGAGTTGGGAGAGCAGAGGAGCCACATCTAAGGGGGGTTCATAGGGTGAGGTGGGGACGTTTGGGGACATCGGGGACACCTCGGGGACATCGGGGACGCCTCGGGGACATCGGTGGGACGTGACGGACGTTGGAGTTCCTTGAGTTGGGTTGGCCATGGAGAGATGGGAGCAGAGGAGCCACATCTAAGGGGGGTTCAGAGGGTGAGGTGGGGACATTTGGGGTCTTTGGGGCGTTGGGGACACCTTGGGGATGTTGGGGACACCTCGGGGACATCGGGCACCTGAGGGATGTTGGGTGTTCCTTGGGTTGGGTCAGCCAGGCCATGGTGGGACCAGGCCAGCGTGTCTGAGGTGGGGACACTCTGGGGACACCTTGGGGACATTGGGGACGCTCTGGGGACACCTTGGGGACATTGGGTTCGCTCTGGGGACGCTCTGGGGACACCTTGGGGACATTGGGTTCGCTCTGGGGACACGCTGGTGTCCCCGATGTCCCCGGTGACCGTGTCGCTGTCCCCCAGGTGGACAAGGGCGTGGTGCCCCTGGCTGGCACCAACGGCGAGACCACGACCCAGGGTGAGTGACAGCGCTGTCCCCAAGGCCACCGCCCTGTCCCCAGCCCTGTCACAGCCCTGTCCCCAGTGCCACCGCCCTGTCCCCATCCCTGTCACAGCCATGTCCCTGATGCCACCGCTGTGTCCCCAGCCCTGTCACCGCCCTGTCTCCAGTGCCACCGCCGTGTCCCCAGCCCTGTCCCCAGTCCTGTCACCCTGTCCCCATCCCTGTCACCGCTGTGTCCCCGATGCCACCGCCACGTCCCTGTTCCTGTGTCACAGCCATGTCCCCGATGCCACCGCGGTGTCCCCATCCCTGTCACAGCCGTGTCCCCAGTGCCACCGCCGTGTCCCCATCCCTGTCACAGCCGTGTCCCTGATGCCACCGCGGTGTCCCCATCCCTGTCACAGCCGTGTCCCCAGTGCCACCACCCTGTCCCCATCCCTGTCACAGCCATGTCCCCAGTGCCACCACCCTGTCCCCATCCCTGTCACTGCCATGTCCCCAGTGCCACCGCCGTGTCCCCATCCCTGTCACAGCCGTGTCCCCAGTGCCACCGCTGTGTCCCCATCCCTGTCACAGCCGTGTCCCCAGTGCCACCGCCGTGTCCCCATTCCTGTCACTGCCATGTCCCCAGTGCCACCGCTGTGTCCCCATCCCTGTCACAGCTGTGTCCCTGATGCCACCGCCGTGTCCCCATCCCTGTCACAGCCATGTCCCTGATGCCACCGCCGTGTCCCCATCCCTGTCACAGCCATGTCCCTGATGCCACCGCTGTGTCCCCAGCCCTGTCACCGCCCTGTCTCCAGTGCCACCACCGTGTCCCCAGCCCTGTCCCCAGTCCTGTCACCCTGTCCCCATCCCTGTCACCGCTGTGTCCCCAATGCCACCGCCACGTCCCTGTTCCTGTGTCACAGCCGTGTCCCCGATGCCACCGCCGTGTCCCCATCCCTGTCACAGCCGTGTCCCCAGTGCCACCGCCGTGTCCCCATCCCTGTCACAGCCGTGTCCCCAGTGCCACCGCCGTGTCCCCATCCCTGTCACAGCCGTGTCCCTGATGCCACCGCCGTGTCCCCATCCCTGTCACAGCCGTGTCCCCAGTGCCACCGCCGTGTCCCCATTCCTGTCACAGCCGTGTCCCTGATGCCACCGCCGTGTCCCCATTCCTGTCACTGCCATGTCCCTGATGCCACCGCTGTGTCCCCATCCCCGTGTCACCCTCCCAGCGCAGCGCGTGCCACCACAGGGCCCCGTGTCCCTGATGTCCCCTGATGTCCCCAAGGTGCTCACCATGGCCCGTGTCCCTGTCCCACTGATGTCCCCAATGTCCCCAGGACTTGGTGGCCTCATGGAGCCCATGCAATGCCCAATGTCCCTGGTGTCCCCAATGTCCCCCATGTCCCCGGTGTCCCCAATGTCCCCAATGTCCCCAGTGTCCCCAATGTCCCCAACACCTCCAATGTCTTCCGTGTCCCCAATGTCCCCAACACTCTCCAGATCCTCCATGACCACAACATCCCCCATGTCCCCATTGTCCCAAATGTCCCCGATGTCCCCATTGTCCCGATGTCCCCAGTGTCCCTGATGTCCCCTGCGTCCCCAATGTCCCCAATATCCCTGATGTTCCCATTGTCCCGATGTCCCCAGTGTCCCCAAGGCTCCCAATGTCCCCGATGTCCCCAATGTCCCCAACATCCCCACTGTCCCCAGTGTCCCAAATGTCCCCAATGTCCCCGATGTCCCCAGTGTCCCCAGTGTCCCCGATGTCCCCAAATGTCCCCAGTGTCCCCAGGGCTCCCAATGTCCCCGACATCCCCAATGTCCCCGATGTCCCAAATGTCCCCGATGTCCCCAGTGTCCCCGCTGTCCCCAGTGTCCCCAATGTCCCCGATGTCCCCGGTGTCCCAAATGTCCCTGATGTCCTCGATGTCCCCAAATGTCCCCGCTGTCCCCAGGGCTGGACGGGCTGATGGAGCGCTGTGCGCAGTACAAGAAGGACGGCGCTGACTTTGCCAAGTGGCGCCGTGTCCCCAATGTCCCCAACGTCCCCAATGTCCCCAATGTCCCCGATGTCCCCAGTGTCCCCGCTGTCCCCAATGTCCCCGAATGTCCCCGCTGTCCCCAGGGCTGGATGGCCTCATGGAGCGCTGTGCGCAGTACAAGAAGGACGGCGCTGACTTTGCCAAGTGGCGCTGCGTGCTGAAGATCTCGGCGCACACGCCGACGCGCCTGGCCGTCATGGAGAACGCCAACGTCCTGGCGCGCTACGCCAGCATCTGCCAGCAGGTCACCCGCTGGCCCCAGCTGTCACTGTCACCTGCTGTCACCTGCTGTCACCTGCTGTCACCCGCTGTCACCCGCTGGCACCCGCTGTCACCCGCTGTCACCCGCTGGCCCCAGCTGTCACCTGCTGTCACCCGCTGTCACCTGCTGTCACCCGCTGTCACCCGCTGTCACCCGCTGGCCCCAGCTGTCACCCGCTGTCACCTGCTGTCACTGTCACCCGCTGTCACCCGCTGTCACCTGCTGTCACTGTCACCCGCTGTCACCCGCTGGCACCCGCTGTCACCCGCTGGCCCCAGCTGTCACCCACTGTCACCTGCTGTCACCCGCTGGCCCCAGCTGTCACTGTCACCTGCTGTCACCTGTTGGCCCTAGCTGTCACTGTCACCTGCTGGCCCCAGCTGTCACTGTCACCTGCTGGCCCCAGCTGTCACCTGCTGTCACCCGCTGTCACCCGCTGGCCCCAGTTGTCACCTGCTGTCCCCAGCTGTCACCCGCTGTCACCCGCTGTCCCCAGCTGTCACCCGCTGGCCCCAGTTGTCACCTGCTGTCCCCAGCTGTCACCCGCTGTCACCCGCTGGCCCCAGCTGTCACCCGCTGTCACCCGCTGTCACCTGCTTTCCCCAGCTGTCACCCCCTGTCACCCGCTGGCCCCAGTTGTCACCTGCTGTCCCCAGCTGTCACCCGCTGTCACCCGCTGTCACCCGCTGGCCCCAGCTGTCACCCGCTGTCACCCGCTGTCACCTGCTGTCACTGTCACCCGCTGTCACCCGCTGTCACCTGCTGTCACTGTCACCCGCTGTCACCCGCTGTCACCCACTGTCACCCGCTGTCACCCGCTGGCCCCAGCTGTCACCTGCTGTCACCCGCTGTCACCCGCTGTTACCCGCTGTCCCCAGCCTGTCCCCAGCTGTCCCCAGCCTGGCCCCAGGGTGCGGGGAGGGAGCTGCAGGGGAGGTGGCACCAAGAGGTGGCACCTGGAGGGGGTTTGGTGTCACCTGGAGGGGATTTGGTGGCACTTGGAGAGGGTTTGGTGGCACCTAGACCAGGTTTGGTGGCATCTAGACTGGGTTTGGTGGCACCTCTGTGGACCTGAGTCACCTCCAGGTGTCCCAGAGGGATTGGTGGGGGGCAAGTGACACTTCAAGGTGGCTTCTGCAGGGGGTTTGGTGGCACCTGGAGGGGTTTGGTGGCACCTGGAGAGGATTTGGTGGCACCTGGAAGGGTTTGGTGGCACCTGGAAGAGTTTGGTGGCACCTGGAGAGGATTTGGTGGCACCTGGAGAAGATTTGGTGGCACCTGGAAGGGTTTGGTGGCACCTGGAAGAGTTTGGTGGCACCTGGAGAGGATTTGGTGGCACCTGGAGAGGGTTTGGTGGCACCTGGAGGGGTTTGGTGGCACCTGGAGAGGATTTGGTGTCACCTGGAAGGGTTTGGTGGCACCTGGAGAGGGTTTGGTGGCACCTGGAGAGGTTTGGTGGCACCTGGAGAGGATTTGGTGTCACCTCAGTGCCCTTGGCTGCCCTCCTGCTGTCCCCTGTCCCCCTGTCCCTGGGGCTGTCCCCTGTCCCCGCCGTGGCTGACGTGTCCCCGCTGTCCCCACGGTGTCCCCAGAACGGCATTGTCCCCATCGTGGAGCCCGAGATCCTCCCGGACGGTGACCACGACCTCAAGACGTGCCAGTACGTCACCGAGAAGGTCAGTGCCACCCCCGGGGGTCCCCAAGTGTCCCCAGGGGTCCCCAAGGGTCCCCAGCCCTCGGGGTGACACCAGGAGGTGGCAGCTGGACGGGGGTGGTGGCACCTGAGTGGCTTTGAGTCACCTCCTGGTGTCCCCACCCTGTCCTGGTGTCACCTCCTGGTGTCCCCACCCTGTCCCTGGTGTCACCTCCTGGTGTCCCACAGGGTGCGGCGGGGCAGGGTGACACCTCAAGGTGGCACCTGGATGGGGTTTGGTGGCACCTGGCCTGTCCCCAGGTGTCCCCAACGTCCCCAGCGCTGTCGCAAAGCGCTGGTGGCCGTGTACAAGGACACCACGTGGCCCTGCAGTGTCCCCAGTGATGTTCCCATGTCCCCAATGATGTCCCCAATGTCCCCAGTGATGTCCCCAATGATGTCCCCATGTCCCCAATGATGTCCCCATGTCCCCAATGATGTCCCCAATGTCCCCAGTGATGTCCCCAATGATGTCCCCATGTCCCCAGTGATGTCCCCAATGATGTCCCCATGTCCCCAATGATGTCCCCAATGTCCCCAGTGTCCCTAGTGATGTCCCCAGTGATGTCCCCATGTCCCCAATGATGTCCCCAATGATGTCCCCAATGATGTCCCCATGTCCCCAATGATGTCCCCATGTCCCCAGTGTCCCCAGTGATGTCCCCAATGTCCCCAATGATGTCCCCATGTCCCCAATGATGTCCCCAATGTCCCCAGGTCCTGGCAGCCGTGTACAAAGCCCTCAGTGACCACCACGTGTCCCCAATGATGTCCCCAATGTCCCCAATGATGTCCCCAATGATGTCCCCATGTCCCCAATGATGTCCCCAATGATGTCCCCAATGTCCCCAGTGTCCCTAGTGATGTCCCCAATGATGTCCCCAATGTCCCCAGGTGCTGGCAGCCGTGTACAAAGCCCTCAGTGACCACCACGTGTCCCCAATGTCCCCAGTGTCCCCAGTGATGTCCCCAATGTCCCCAATGATGTCCCCAATGTCCCCAATGATGTCCCCAGGTCCTGGCAGCCGTGTACAAAGCCCTCAGTGACCACCACGTGTACCTCGAGGGGACGCTGCTGAAGCCCAACATGGTGACAGGGGGACACGCCTGTGCCACCAAGTACAGCCCCGAGGAGATCGCCATGGCCACCGTCACCGCCCTGCGCCGCACCGTGCCACCCGCCGTGCCAGGTCAGTGTCACTGTCACCTCTGTGTCACCGTGTGTCACTGTGTGTCACTGTGTGTCACTGTGTGCCACGGCCACCGTCACCGCCCTGCGCCGCACCGTGCCACCCGCCGTGCCAGGTCAGTGTCACTGTCACCTGTGTGTCACTGTGTGTCACTGTGTGTCACTGTGTGCCACGGCCACCGTCACCGCCCTGCGCCGCACCGTGCCACCCGCCGTGCCAGGTCAGTGTCACTGTCACCTCTGTGTCACCGTGTGTCACTGTGTGTCACTGTGTGTCACTGTGTGTCACTGTGTGTCACTTTGTGCCACGGCCACTGTCACCGCCCTGCGCCGCACCGTGCCACCCGCCGTGCCGGGTCAGTGTCACTGTCACCTGTGTGTCACTGTGTGTCACTGTGTGTCACTGTGTGTCACTTTGTGCCACGGCCACTGTCACCGCCCTGCGCCGCACCGTGCCACCCGCCGTGCCAGGTCAGTGTCACTGTCACCTCTGTGTCACCGTGTGTCACTGTGTGTCACTGTGTGTCACTGTGTGCCACGGCCACCGTCACCGCCCTGCGCCGCACCGTGCCACCCGCCGTGCCGGGTCAGTGTCACCTGTGTGTCACCTGTGTGTCACTGTCACTGTTCCTGTGTCCTCTGTGCCCCCCGCTGTCCCTGCAGGGTGGCACGGTGTCACTCGGTGTCCCCACGGTGTCCCCAGGGGTCAGACGAGGAGGAGCCGTCGCTGTCCCTCGGTGCCACCAACCGCTGTCCCCATGTCCCCATGTCCCTGTGCCATACCCGTGTCCCTGAGTGTCCCAGTGTCCCCAGGCTGATGTGACAGTGATGTCCCCATGTCCCCAATGTCCCCATGTCCCCAGTGTCCCTGTGCTGTATCTGAGCTGTCCCAGTGTCCCCAGGCTGATGTCACAGTGTCCCCTCGATGTCCCCACCAGGGATCACGTTCCTGTCGGGGGGTCAGAGCGAGGAGGAGCCGTCGCTGTCCCTCAGTGCCATCAACCGCTGTCCCCATGTCCCCGTGTCCCTGTGCCATACCCGTGTCCCTGGGTGTCCCAGTGTCCCCAGGCTGATGTCCCCATGTCACTTTGGTGTCCCCACCAGGGATCACGTTCCTGTCGGGGGGTCAGAGCGAGGAGGAGGCCTCTCTGAACCTGAACGCCATCAACCGCTGCCCGCTGCCGCGGCCCTGGGCGCTGACCTTCTCCTACGGCCGCGCCCTGCAGGCCTCGGCCCTCAAGGCCTGGGCGGGCAAGAAGGACAACACCAAGGTGGCCCAGGAGGAGTACGTCAAGAGAGCCCTGGTAGGTGCCACCGGGGACACCCTGGGGACATTGGGGACATTGAGGGGGCTTGGGGACAGCGGGGTGGGCAGGAGAAGGGTTTGGGGTTGTCACCACTGGGGACAGGGACAGGGACAACAGCAAGGTGGCCCAGGAGGAGAACGTCAAGAGAGCCCTGGTACGTGCCACCGGGGACACCTTGGGGACATTGAGGGGGCTTGGGGACATCGGGGACATCGGGGTGGGCAGGAGAAGGGTTTGGGGTTGTCACCACTGGGGACACAAGGACAGGGACAACAGCAAGGTGGCCCGGGAGGAGAACGTCAAGAGAGCCCTGGTAGGTGCCACCGGGGACATTGGGGACATTGGGGACATTGAGGGGGCTTGGGGACATCAGGGTGGGCAGGAGAAGGGTTGGGGAGTGACCCATGGGGACACTGGGGACACCCTGGGGACATTGGGGACATCGGGGTGGGCAGGAGAAGGGTTTGGGGTTGTCACCACTGGGGACACAAGGACAGGGACAACAGCAAGGTGGCCCGGGAGGAGAACGTCAAGAGAGCCCTGGTAGGTGGCACTGGGGACATTGGGGACACTCTGGGTCGCCTTGGGGACATTGGGGTACAGGGGGTGCGGTGGGGTTGGCAGGAGGAGGTTTGGGGGGTGACACGTGGGGGGACACACGAGGTGGCCCAGGAGGTCACTGGGGACCTTGGGGACACCAGCGCCCCCAGTGTCCCCAACATCCCCAGTGTCCCGAATGTCCCCAGTGTCCTCTGCTGTCCCCCATGTCCTGGACACTCCTGGTGTCCCCAGTGTCCCCAACACCCCAAATGTCCCCAGTGTCCCTGACACCCCCGATGTCCCCAATGTCACCAGTCCTCCAATGTCCCCTCTGTCCCCTCTGTCCCCTCTGTCCCCTCTGTCCCTGTTGTCCCCTGATGTCCCTGTGTCCCCTCTGTCCCTGTGTCCCCTCTGTCCCCTCTGTCCCTGCTGTCCCCTGATGTCCCTGTGTCCCCTCTGTCCCTCTGTCCCCTCTGTCCCTGCTGTCCCCTGATGTCCCTGTGTCCCCTCTGTCCCTCTGTCCCCTCTGTCCCTGATGTCCCTGTGTCCCCTCTGTCCCCAGGCCAACTCCCTGGCGTGCCAGGGCAAGTACACCCCGAGTGGCACCGCGGGGGCGGCGGCCAGCGAGTCCCTGTTCGTGTCCAACCACGCCTACTGACCGCTGACCGCTGCTGACCGCTGCTGACCATCCGCTGACCACTGCTGACCATCCGCTGACCATCCGCTGACCACTGCTGACCGCAGCTGACCACTGCTGACCATCCGCTGACCGCTGCTGACCGCTGCTGACCATCCACTGACCATCTGCTGACCACCCACTGACCATCTGCTGACCACCCGCTGACCATCCACTGACCATCCGCTGACCATCTGCTGACCACCTGCTGACCATCCACTGACCCCTGACCCCTGCTGACCATCCACTGACCACCTGCTGACCATCCGCTGACCCCTGACCCCTGCTGACCACCTGCTGACCACTGACCATCTGCTGACCACCTATGGACTGCTGACCACCTGCTGACCACCCTGTGGCCACCCTGTGGCCACCCTGTGGCCACTGACCACCCTGTGGCCACCCTGTGACCACCCTGTGGCCACCCTGTGACCATCCTGTGGCCACTGACCACCCTGTGGCCACCCTTGGGCCACTGACCATCCTGTGGCCACCCTGTGACCACCCTGTGGCCACTGACCACCCTGTGGCCACCCTGTGACCACCCTGTGGCCACTGACCACCCTGTGGCCACCCTGTGGCCGCTGCCCCTGCCCCTCCCCGAGCAATAAAGGTCGCGGATGAACCCGGATCGGCTGCAGGAGCTGCTGGGCAAATCTGGGGGGCTGTGACCCCAAATCTGAGGCGTCTGGGGGGGGTGTGACCCCAAATCTGGGGGGTCTGGGGGGGTGTGACCCCAAATCTGGGGGGTCTGGGGGGGGTGTGACCCCAAATCTGGGGGGTCTGGGGGGATTGACCCCAAATCTGGGGGGTTTGGCCCCAAATCTGGGGGGTCTGGGGGGGTTGACCCCAAATCTGGGGGGTTTGACCCTAAATCTGGGGGGTCTGGGAGGGGGTTTGACCCCAAATCTAGGGGGTTTGACCCCAAATATGGGGGGTCGGGGGGGGGTTTGGCCCCAAATCTGGGGGGCTTGACCCCAAATCTGGGGGGTTTGGCCCCAAATCTGGGGGGTTGACCCCAAATCTGGGGGGCTTGACCCCAAATCTGGGGGGTTTGGCCCCAAATCTGGGGGGTTTGGCCCCAAATCTGGGGGGCTTGACCCCAAATCTGGGGGGTTTGGCCCCAAATCTGGGGGGTTTGACCCCAAATCTGGGGGGGTTGACCCCAAATCTGGGGTGTCTGGGGGGGTTTGACCCCAAATCTGGGGTGTCTGGGGGGGGTTGACCCCAAATCGGGGGTGTTTGGCTCCAAATCTGGGGGGTCTGGGGGGGGGTTTGACCCCAAATCTGGGGGCCTGGGGGGGGTTTGACCCCAAATTTGGGGTGTCTGGGGGGGTTGACCCCAAATCTGGGGGGTCTGGGGGGGGTTGACCTCAGATCTTGGGGGTCTTGGGTGGTTTGGGGAGTGTGACCCCAAATTTGGGGGGGTTTGACCCCAGATTTGGGGGGGTCTGGGGTGGTTTGGGGGGATTTGACCACAAATTTGGGGGGTCTTGGGTGGTTTGGGGAGTATGACCCCGAATTTGGGGGGTTTTGGGCTGGTTTGACCCCAAATTTGGGGGTCTGGGGTGGTTTGGGGGGGGTTGACCCCCAATTTGGGGGTTTGGGGTAATTTTGGGATGGTTTGGTCTGATTTGGGGGAAGTTACCCCAAAATTTCTTCCTGTGCTGGGCTCAGCGCTCCATCAGCACGTCCAGCCCTGGGGACAGCGCAGGGACATCGGGGACACCGGGGACATCCGGGGTGTCATGGACATTGGGGACATCGGGGACATTGGGGACATCGGGGACATCCGGGGTGTCATGGACATTGGGGACATCGGGGACATCGGGGACACTGGGGTGTCATGGACATTGGGGACATCGGGGACATTGGGGACATTGGGGACACTGGGGACATCGAGGACATCAGGGATGTCATGGACATTGGGGACATCAGGGACATCGGGGACATTGGGGGTGTCATGGACATTGGGGACATTGGGGACATCGGGGACATCAGGGGTGTCATGGACATTGGGGACATTGGGGACATTGGGGACATCGGGGACACTGGGGGTGTCATGGACATTGGGGACATCGGGGACATTGGGGACACTGGGGGTGTCATGGACATTGGGGACATCGGGGACATTGGGGACACTGGGGGTGTCATGGACATTGGGGACATCGGGGACATCGGGGACACCGGGGACATCCGGGGTGTCATGGACATTGGGGACATTAGGGGTGTCATGGACATTGGGGACATCAGGGACATCAGGGGTGTCATGGACATTGGGGACACTGGGGACATCGGGGACATCGAGGACATCAGGGGTGTCATGGACATTGGGGACACTGGGGACATCGAGGACATCCGGGGTGTCATGGACATTGGGGACATCGGGGACATCAGGGATGTCATGGACATTGGGGACATCAGGGACATTGGGGACATTGGGGGTGTCATGGACATTGGGGACACTGGGGACACTGGGGGCAGTGGAGATGTTGGGGATAACTGGGGACAGTGGGGACATCGGGGACATTGGGGATGTTGGGGACATCAGGGGTGTCATGGACATTGGGGACACCGGGGACACTGGGGGTGTCATGGACATCGGGGACATTGGGGAGATCGGGGACATCAGGGACATTGAGGACATCAGGGGTGTCATGGACATCGGGGACATCGGGGACATCAGGGACATTAGGGGTGTCATGGACATCGGGGACATTGGGGACATCGGGGACATTGGGGACATTGGGGAC
This sequence comes from Vidua chalybeata, assembly GCF_026979565.1. NCBI lineage: Eukaryota > Metazoa > Chordata > Aves > Passeriformes > Viduidae > Vidua > Vidua chalybeata. The sequence goes on from NC_071566.1 coordinate 178,840, forward strand.
ATTGGGGACACCGGGGACATGGGGGACATTGGGGACACCAGGGACATTGGGCATTGCAGGGGCTCCATGAGGCCACCAAGTCCTGGGGACATTGGGGACATCAGTGGGACAGGGACACGGGCCATGGTGAGCACCTTGGGGACATCAGGGGACATCAGGGACACGGGGCCCTGTGGTGGCACGCGCTGCGCTGGGAGGGTGACACGGGGATGGGGACACGGCGGTGGCACTGGGGACAGGGCTGTGACAGGGCTGGGGACACGGCGGTGGCACTGGGGACACGGCTGTGACAGGGGTGGGGACAGGGCGGTGGCACTGGGGACACGGCTGTGACAGGGGTGGGGACAGGGTGGTGACCTTGGGGACATGGCAGTGACAGGGATGGGGACACCGCGGTGGCATCAGGGACATGGCAGTGACAGGGATGGGGACACGGCGGTGGCACTGGGGACACGGCTGTGACAGGGATGGGGACACGGCGGTGGCCTTGGGGACATAGCGGTGGCCTTGGGGACAGGGCTGTGACAGGGCTGGGGACAGGGCGGTGGCACTGGGGACAGGGTGGTGACCTTGGGGACAGGGCGGTGGCACTGGGGACAGGGTGGTGGCCTTGGGGACAGGGCTGTGACAGGGATGGGGACAGGGCGGTGACAGGGATGGGGACAGGGTGGTGGCACTGGGGACATGGCTGTGACAGGGCTGGGGACAGGGCGGTGGCCTTGGGGACAGCGCTGTCACTCACCCTGGGTCGTGGTCTCGCCGTTGGTGCCAGCCAGGGGCACCACGCCCTTGTCCACCTGGGGGACAGCGACACGGTCACCGGGGACATCGGGGACACCAGCGTGTCCCCAGAGCGTCCCCAATGTCCCCAGAGCGTCCCCAATGTCCCCATGGTGTCCCCAATGTCCCCACAGCGTCCCCAATGTCCCCATGGTGTCCCCAATGTCCCCAGAGTGTCCCCAATGTCCCCATGGTGTCCCCAATGTCCCCAGAGCGTCCCCAATGTCCCCATGGTGTCCCCAACATCCCCAAGTTGTCCCTAAGGTGTCCCTCAGATCCCAAAGTGTCCCTGATGTCCCCAACATCCCCAAAGTGTCCCTGATGTCCCAAAGTGTCCCTGATGTCCCCAATGTCCCCAAATGTCCCCACCTCAGATACGCTTGGCCTGGACCCACCATTGGCCATGGTCGACCCAACTCAAGGAACTCCCAACAGCCCCCACGTCCCCGAGACCCCTCAGCATCTCCAGGGTGTCCCCGATGTCCCCGAGGTGTCCCCGATGTCCCCGACGTCCCCGAGGTGTCCCCTATGTCCCCAATGTCCCCGAGGTGTCCCCAATGTCCCCAATGTCCCCGATGTCCCCGATGTCCCCAAGGTGTCCCCGATGTCCCCGAGGTGTCCCCGATGTCCCCGATGTCCCCGATGTCCCCGATGTCCCCGATGTCCCCAAGGTGTCCCCAAGGTGTCCCCGAGGCGTCCCCAATGTCCCCAAGGTGTCCCCGATGTCCCCGAGGTGTCCCCGATGTCCCCGATGTCCCCGAGGTGTCCCCGATGTCCCCAAGGTGTCCCCGATGTCCCCGATGTCCCCGAGGTGTCCCCGATGTCCCCGATGTCCCCGATGTCCCCAAGGCGTCCCCCATGTCCCCGAGGTGTCCCCGATGTCCCCAAGGTGTCCCCGATGTCCCCGATGTCCCCAAGGTGTCCCCGATGTCCCCGAGGTGTCCCCGAGGTGTCCCCGATGTCCCCGATGTCCCCGATGTCCCCAAGGTGTCCCCGAGGCGTCCCCAATGTCCCCAAGGTGTCCCCGATGTCCCCGAGGCGTCCCCGATGTCCCCGATGTCCCCGAGGTGTCCCCGACGTCCCCGAGGTGTCCCCGATGTCCCCAATGTCCCCCAATGTCCCCGATGTCCCCGATGTCCCCGATGTCCCCGATGTCCCCGAGGTGTCCCCAATGTCCCCGAGGTGTCCCCGATGTCCCCGATGTCCCCGATGTCCCCGATGTCCCCGATGTCCCCAAGGCGTCCCCGAGGTGTCCCCGATGTCCCCGATGTCCCCGAGGTGTCCCCGATGTCCCCGATGTCCCCGAGGCGTCCCCGATGTCCCCGATGTCCCCGATGTCCCCGATGTCCCCGAGGTGTCCCCGATGTCCCCGAGGTGTCCCCGATGTCCCCGATGTCCCCGATGTCCGTTTTTCCTCAGTTTCACCGCTTTGGGTAATTTTGGGTCACTTTCCCCCCACAGTTTCTGGGATTTTGGGGGAATTTCCCTCACAAGTTCCGGGATTTCGGGGAGTTTTGGGTCCCTTTCCCCACAAATTTTGGGATTTTGGGATTTTTGGGTCCCTTTCCCCACAAATTTTGGGATTTTGGGATTTTTGGGTCCCTTTCCCCACAAATTTTGGGATTTTGGGTCTATTCTCCTCACAAATTTTGGGATTTTGGGGATTTTTGGGTCCCTTTTCCTCACAAATTTTGGGATTTTGGGGATTTTTGGGTCCCTTTCTGCCTCAAATTTCGGGATTTTGGGGTTTTTTTGGTCCCTTTCCCCACAAATTTCAGGATTTCGGGTATTTTTGGGTCCCTTTCCCCAAAAATTTCAGGATTTTGGGATTTCAGGTCTATTCTCCTCACAAATTTTGGGATTTCAGGTCTATTCTCCTCACAAATTTTGGGATTTTGGGTCCCTTTCCCCACAAATTTCGGGATTTTGGGGATTTTTGGGTCCCTTTCCCCACAAATTTCAGGATTTCGGGTATTTTTGGGTCCCTTTCCCCAAAAATTTCATGATTTTGGGATTTCAGGTCTATTCTCCTCACAAATTTTGGGATTTTGGGGAATTTTGGATCCATTTCCCCGCAGATTTTGGGATTTGGGGGATTTTTGGGTCCCTTTCTGCCTCAAATTTCGGGATTTTGGGGATTTTTGGGTCCCTTTCCCCACAAATTTCGGGATTTTGGAAATTTTTTTGTTCATTTTCCCCCAAAATTTCGGGATTTTAGGTATTTTGGGTCCCTTTCCCCCTCAAATTTCGGGATTTCGGGTATTTTTGGTTCTATTCTCCCTGCAAAATTCGGGATTTTGGGGATTTTTGGGTCCATTTTCCTCAAAAATTTGGGGATTTTGGGGATTTCGGGTCCCTTTCCCCACAAATTTAGGAATTTTGGGGATTTTTGGGTTAATTTTCCCCAAAAATTTCGGGATTTTGGGGATTTTTGGGTTCATTTCCGCCAAAAATTTCAGGATTTTGGGGATTTTTGGGTCCCTTTCCCCACAAATTTCAGAATTTTGGGATTTTTGGGTCCCTTTCCCCACAAATTTCAGGACTTTGGAAATTTTTTTTGTTCATTTTCCCCCAAAATTTCGGGATTTTGGGTATTTTGGGTCCCTTTCCCCACAAATTTCGGGATTTTGGGGATTTTGGGTCCCTTTCCCCACAAATTTTGGGATTTTGGGGATTTTTGGGTCCCTTTCCTCACAAATTTTGGGATTTTGGGAATTTTTGGGTCCCTTTCCTCACAAATTCCAGGATTTTGGGGATTCTTGTGTCCATTTCCTCACAAATATCAGAATTTTGGGGATTTTTGGGTCTCTTTCCCCACAAATTTTGGGATTTTGGGTCTATTCTCCTCACAAATTTCAGGATTTTCGGGATTTTTGGGTCCCTTTCCCCACAAATTTCAGAATTTCGGGGAATTTCGGCTCCTTTTCCCCACAAATTTCAGAATTTCGGTGAACTTTGCCTCTTTTTTCCCCACAAATTTCAGAATTTCGGGGAATTTCCGCTCCTTTTCCCCACAAATTTCAGAATTTCGGGGAATTTCCGCTCCTTTTCCCCACAAATTTTGGGATTTCGGTGACTCGCGGGTCCCTTTCCCCTCAGCTTTGGCATTTCGGGTCCCTTTTCCCCACAAATTTTGGAATTTTGGGGTCATTTCAGCGCCTTCCCGCTCAATTCCGGGACTTTTTTCGCGCTCCTTTCTCCCCTCCCGCCATTCCCGGGACTTTTTTCGCGCCTCCCCCGCCGCCATTTTGGCTCCTCCTTCCCCTTCACTTCCGGGTGTGTCGCTTCCGGGTGGGCGTGGCCGGAAGTGACGCGCGCGGCGGCGGCGGTGGGTCCGGGCCGGGCCTGGGGGAACTTTTGGGGGAATTTTGGGGAATTTGGGGAATTTGGGGGAATTTTGGGGAATTTTGGGGTTTTTGGGGTTTTTGGGGCGTTCTCGAACCTTCCCTGAGCGGTTTTGGGGCTCTCGGGGAGGATCCCGGGGAGGCTCGGGGGGTCCCGGGTGGGATTTTGGGGCCGTTTGGGGGAAATTTGGGGAATTTTGGGGGAATTTTTTGGGATTTTTGGGGATTTTTGGGGAATTTTGGGGCATTTGAAGGAATTTGGGGCCGTTTGGGGGAAATTTGAGGCAATTTTGGGGGAAATGTTGGGAATTTTGGGGCCGTTTTGGGGGATTTGTGGGAATTTTGGGGGATTTTGGGGCATTTTTGGGGTATTTGGGGGAATTTTGGGGCCATTTTTGGGGCAGTTTTTGGGGATTTGGGGGAAATTTGGGCGATTTTGGGGAATTTTGGGGCATTTTGGGGCGATTTGGGGCATTTGAAGGAATTTGGGGCCGTTTTGGGGGAAATTTGGGGGATTTGGGGGCCGTTTTTGGGGGAATTTTGGGGGATTTGGGGGAAATTTGGGGAATTTTGGGGAGAAATTTGGGCGATTTTGGGGCATTTTTGGGGGAATTTTGGGGCATTTTTGGGGGAATTTTGGGGGATTTGGAAAAAACTTCAGGAATTTGGGGCCATTTGGGGGAATTGGGGGAAATTTGGGGGAAATTTTGGGAATTTTGGGGCCGTTTTAGGGGGATTTGTGGGATTTGGGGCCGTTTTGGGGAAAATTTGGGGGAAATTTGGGCGATTTTGGGGCATTTTTGGGGATTTGGGGAAACTTTGGGGCCGTTTTTGGGGCAGTTTTTGGGAATTTGGGGGAAATTTGGGCGATTTGGGGGAATTTGGGACATTTTTGGGGAATTTTGGGGAATTTTGGGGCGATTTGGGGCATTTGAATGAATTTGGGGCCGTTTTGGAGGAAATTTGGGCGATTTTGGGGCCGTTTTTGGGGGAATTTTGGGGGATTTGGGGGAAATTTGGGGAATTTTGGGGCATTTTTGGGGGAATTTTGGGGGATTTGGGGCCGGTTGGGGCAATTTTGGGGGAAATTTGGGAATTTTGGGGCCATTTTAGGGGAATTTTGGGGGATTTGGAAAAAACTTCAGGAATTTGGGGCCATTTGGGGGAAATTTGGGCGATTTCGGGGCCGTTTTTGGGGAATTGGGGCAGTTTTTGGGAATTTGGGGCCATTTGGGGAAAATTTGGGGAATTTTGGGGCATTTTTGGGGATTTGAAGGAATTTGGGGCCATTTTTGGGGGAATTTTGGGGGGAATTTTGGGGCATTTGGGGGAATTGGGGGAAATTTGGGGGAAATTTTGGGAATTTTGGGGCCGTTTTAGGGGGATTTGTGGATTTGGGGCCGTTTTGGGGAAAATTTGGGGGAAATTTGGGCGATTTTGGGGCATTTTTGGGAGATTTGGGGAAACTTTGGGGCCGTTTTTGGGGCAGTTTTTGGGGATTTGGGGGAAATTTGGGATATTTTTGGGGCGTTTTGGGGCGATTTGGGGCATTTGAATGAATATGGGGCCGTTTTGGGGGAAATTTGGGCGATTTTGGGGCCGTTTTTGGGGGAATTTTGGGGGATTTGGGGGAAATTTGGGGAATTTTGGGGCATTTTTGGGGGAATTTTGGGGGATTTAGGGCCGGCTGGGGCAATTTTGGGGAAATTTGGGGAATTTCGGGGCATTTTGGGGCCATTTTTTGGGGGAATTTTGGGGGATTTGGAAAAAACTTCCGGAATTTGGGGCCGTTTTGGGGGAAATTTGGGCGATTTTGGGGCATTTGGGGGAATTGGGGGAATTTGGGGCCATTTTTGGGGGTTTTGGGGCAGTTTTTGGGAATTTGGGGCCATTTGGGAGAAATTTGGGGCATTTTTGGGGCATTTTTGGGGAATTTTGGGGCGATTTGGGGCATTTGAAGGAATTTGGGGCCGTTTTGGGGGAAATTTGGGGGATTTGGGAGAAATTTGGGAAATTTTGGGGGAAATTTGGGCGATTTTGGGGCATTTTTGGGGGATTTGAAGGAATTTGGGGCCGTTTTTGGGGGAATTTTGGGGGAAATTTTGGGAATTTTGGGGCCATTTTGGGGGTTTTGGGGCAGTTTTTGGGAATTTGGGGCCATTTGGGGAAAATTTGGGGAATTTTGGGGCATTTTTGGGGGATTTGAAGGAATTTGGGGCCGTTTTTGGGGGAATTTTGGGGGAAATTTTGGGAATTTTGGGGCATTTGGGGGAATTGGGGGAAATTTGGGCAATTTTGGGGCCATTTTGGGGGAATTTGGGACCGTTTGGGGAAAATTTGGGGAAAATTGGGGCGATTTTGGGGCATTTTTGGGGAATTTTGGGGCATTTTGGGGCCGTTTTGGGGCATCCTGGGAGGGGATTTGGGATTTTTGGGGTTTTTGTTGGAATTTTGGGGTTTTGGGGCCATTTTGGGGAATTTGTTGGAATTTTGGGTTTTTTTCTTTTAATTTTTGGGGTTTTTGTTGGAATTTTTGGGGTTTTTTGTTGGAATTTTTGGGGTTTTTGTTGGAATTTTTGGGGGTTTTTTTGGAATTTTTGGGTTTTTTTGTTGGAATTTTGGAGGTTTTGTTGCAATTTTTGGGGTTTTTGGGGCCATTTTTGATTTTTGGTGGAATTTTGGGGATTTTTTTGGAATTTTGGGGTTTTTTGATGGAATTTTGGGGATTATTTTTTAATTTTTGGGTTTTTTTATTGGAATTTTTGGGGATTTTTGGGGCCATTTTGGGGTGTCCTGGAGAGAATTTGGGGGGAATTCGGGGAATTTTGGGGAATTTTGGGGTTTTTGGGGATTTTGGGGAATTTTAGGATGAAATTTTGGGGGATTTGGGGCTGAGCTTTGGGATTTGGGATCAGATTTGGGGGAATTTTCGGGAATTTCTTTGGATTTTGGGGAGATTTTGGTTTTTTTGGGATTTTTTGGGGGAATTTTGGGATTTTTGGGGAATTTTGGGGATTTTTGGGGAATTTTTGGGGGGTTTTGGGAATTTTTGGGGAATTTTTGGGGTTTTTGGGGAATTTTTGGGATTCTTGGGGAATTTTGGGGATATTTTGGGGGAATTTTTTTGGGAATTTAGGGAATTTTGGGGTTTTTTTTTGGATTTTGGAATTTTTGGGGATTTTTTGGGGGAATTTTGGGGGAATTTTGGGGATTTTTTTTTGGGATTTTTGGGGGAATTTTGGGGATTTTTTTTTGGGATTTTTGGGGGAATTTTTGGGGATTTTTTTTGGGAATTTTGGGGGAATTTTGGGGATTTTTTTGGGGATTGTTTGGGGAATGTTTGGGATTTTTGGGATTTTTTTGGGATTTTTTGGGATTTTTTGGGGAATTTTGGGGGAATTTTGGGATTTTTGGGGAATTTTTTGGATTTTTTGGGATTTTTTTGGGAATTTTTGGGATTTTTGGGGAATTCTGGGGGAATTTTGGGATTTTTTTGGGGATTCTTGGGAATCTTTTGGGATTCTTGGGAATCTTTTGGGATTTTTGGGAATTTTTGGGGATTTTTGGGGATTTTTGGGGATTTTTTGGGGATTTTTGGGGATTTTTTGGGGATTTTTTTGGGGATTTTTTGGGGTCTCTGGGTGGGTGGGGGAGGGGCGGGGGGTAATTAACGCCCTCCCTCATTAATTAGGCCTCAATGAGCCCCTTCCCACCCCTTTTAATTGGCGCTTAATTACCCCTGGCTCGTTAATTACCCCCGGGCTCGTTAATTCCCCCTGGCAGGGCTTAATTAGTCCAATTAACGAGGCTCCCAATTAATTAATTAGGGGTTAATTAACCCCTCCCTGCCACTTTGAACCCCTTGCGAGCCCCTTTGGCTAATTAGAACCTGGGAGTTAATTAATTAATTACCCCCGGGATTGTTAATTACCCCCGGGATCATTAATTACCCCCGGAATTGTTAATTACCCCCGGGCTCGTTAATTACCCCCGGGCTCGTTAATTAACCCCAGGATTGTTAATTACCCCCAGGCTCATTAATTACCCCAGGCTCGTTAATTACCCCCGGGATTGTTAATTACCCCCAGGCTCGTTAATTACCCCCGGGCTCGTTAATTACCCCCAGGATTGTTAATTACCCCCAGGCTCATTAATTACCCCGTGGCTCGTTAAGATCATTAATTACCCCTCTGGGATTGTTAATTACCCCTGGGATTGTTAATTACCCCCGGGATCGTTAATTACCCCCGGGATCATTAATTACCCCCGGGATTGTTAATTACCCCCGGGCTCGTTAATTACCCCCCGGCTCGTTAATTACCCCCGGGCTCGTTAATTACCCCCGGGATTGTTAACTACCCCCCGGCTCGTTAATTACCCCCGGGCTCGTTAATTACCCCGGGGCTCGTTAAGATCGTTAATTACCCCCAGGCTCGTTAATTACCCCCGGGATTGTTAATTACCCCCGGCTCGTTAATTACCCCCAGGCTCATTAATTACCCCCAGGCTCATTAATTACCCCAGGCTCGTTAATTACCCCCGGGATCGTTAATTACCCCCAGGCTCGTTAATTACCCCTGGGATTGTTAATTACCCCCGGGATTGTTAATTACCCCCGGCTCGTTAATTACCCCGGGGCTCGTTAAGATCGTTAATTACCCCTCTGGGATCGTTAATTACCCCTCCGGGATCGTTAATTACCCCTCCGGGATCGTTAATTACCCCTCCGGGCTGGCGCGGCTGCGGGTTAATCAATGGCTGAATTAATTAGGGGTTAATTGGCGCCGCCATGGGGGAGCTCAGCGACCTGGACCGGCAGATCGAGCAGCTGCGGCGCTGCGAGCTGATCCGCGAGAGCGAGGTCAAGGCCCTGTGCGCCAAGGCCCGGTAATTAGCGCTAATTAACGCTAATTAACACTAATTAGTGCTCCTGGAACGGTCATTGGTGCTGCTACGGGGGTTATTGACCCTCATTAGTGCTCATTAACAGTGATTGATTAACGCTCATTAACGCTCATCCGCGAGAGCGAGGTCAAGGCCCTGTGCGCCAAGGCCCGGTAATTAACACTAATTAACACTAATTAGTGCTCCTGGAACGGTCACTGGTGCTGCTATGGGGGTTATTGACCCTCATTAGTGCTCATTAACAGTGATTAGTGCTCATTAACAGTGATTAACGCTCATTAACAGTGATTAACGCTCATTAACGGTGATTAGTGCTCATTAACGGTGATTAGTGCTCATTAACAGTGATTAACGCTCATTAACAGTGATTAGTGCTCATTAACAGTGATTAACGCTCATTAACGGTGATTAGTGCTCATTAACAGTGATTAACGCTCATTAACGGTGATTAGTGCTCATTAACAGTGATTAGTGCTCATTAACAGTGATTAACGCTCATTAACAGTGATTGATTAACGCTCATTAACAGTGATTGATTAACGCTCATTAACAGTGATTAGTGCTCATTAACAGTGATTAACGCTCATTAACAGTGATTAACGCTCATTAACAGTGATTAACGCTCATTAACAGTGATTAGTGCTCATTAACAGTGATTAGTGCTCATTAACAGTGATTAACGCTCATTAACAGTGATTAACGCTCATTAACAGTGATTGATTAACGCTCATTAACGCTGATCCGCGAGAGCGAGGTCAAGGCCCTGTGCGCCAAGGCCCGGTAATTAGCGCTAATTAACGCTAATTAACACTAATTAGTGCTCCTGGAACAGTCATTGGTGCTGCTATGGGGGTTATTGACCCTCATTAGTGCTCATTAACAGTGATTGATTAACGCTCATTAACGCTCATCCGCGAGAGCGAGGTCAAGGCCCTGTGCGCCAAGGCCCGGTAATTAACACTAATTAACGCTAATTAACGCTAATTAGCAGGGATTGGTGCCTGTGCAAGGCTCGTTAGTGCTAATTAACACTAATTAACCCTGGTTAACGATCGTTAGTGCTCAGCAATGAGCGCTCACTGCGGCTCGTTAGTGCTAATTAACGCTAATTAATGCTAATTAATTATTGTTAATTGCCGCTAATTAGTGTGAGTTGCTGTTAATTGCTGTTAATTGCTGTCTGTGGCTGCTAATTAGCGACAGTAGTGCTAATGAGCGTTAATTAGCATTAATTGGGGTTAATTTGGAGTTAATTTTGGCTTAATTGGGGTTAATTACTGCTAATTGTGTGTTAATTAGTGTTAATTATGGGTTAATTAGCGTTAATTGTGCGCTAATTAGCGTTAATTTTGCATTAATTATGTGTTAATTAGTGTTAATTATGGGTTAATTAGCGTCAATTGTGCGTTAATTAGCATTAAGTGTGTTAATTAGCATTAATTTATGTTAATTGTGTGCTAATTAGCATTAATTTGCGTTAATTGTGTGTTAATTAGCGCTAATTATGTGGTTATTTGGTGTTAATAATGGGTTAATTAGTGTTAATTGGGGTTAATTTGGAGTTAATTTTGTGTTAATTGGCGTCAATTGTTCTGTTAATCAGCGCTAATTAGCGTTAATTAGCATTAATTAGAGCTAATTAGTGCTGATGAGGGTTAATTGGGGTTAATTGGGGTTCATTTGGTGCTAATTGGCATTAATGAGCGTTAACGTGCACTAATTAGCGTTAATTGGCGTTAATTGGGGTTAGTTCCCTGTTAATTGCCCTTAATTAGCGCTCATTTGCTGCCAGCCGCTGTTAATTAGCGCTAATTAGCGTTAATGAGCGTTAACGAGCGCCAATTGCTCTTGGGGCAATGCTGGTGGGTGTTAATTAGTGCTAATTGCCGTTAATTAGTGTTAATTGCCGTTAATTAGTGTTAATTGCTGTTAATTAGTGTTAATTGCTGTTAATTTCAGTTAATTACTGTTAATTGCTGTTAATTTCAGTTAATTACCGTTAATTGCTGTTAATTGGGGTTAATTACCGTTAATTGCTGTTAATTTCAGTTAATTGCTGTTAATTGGGGTTAATTTGCGTTAATTATCGTCAGTTTGGGTTAATTGGGGTTAATTGGTGTTAATTGCTGTCAGTTGGGGTTAATTGCTGTTAATGAGTGTTAATTACCATTAATTACCGTTAATTAACGTTAATTTGGGTTAATTACCATTAATTACCGTTAATTACCGTTAATTGGGGTTAATTGGGGTTAATTGGAGTTCTTTTGGGATAATTTCTGTGAACTAGCGTTAATTACCGTTAATTTGCGTTAATTACCGTTAATTGGTGTTAATTACCGTTAATTGGCGTTAATTACCGTTAATTGGTGTTAACTGGTGCTAATTGGGGTTAATTAGTGCCAATTAGGATTCATTTGGGTTAATTAATTAGGGTTCATTTGGTGTTAATTGATGCTAATTGGGGTTAATTTGGGTTAATTACCATTGATTGGGGTTAATTACCGTTAATTACCGTTAATTACCGTTAATTGGCGTTGATTGCAGTTAATTTGGGTTAATTACCGTTAATTACCGTTAATTGGTGCTAATTGGGGTTCATTTGGGTTAATGACTGTTAATTACCGTTAATTACCTTTAATTGGTGTTAATTGGGGTTCATTTGGATTAATTACTGTTAATTACTGTTAATTACCGTTAATTACCGTTAATTACCGTTAATTAGCGTTGATTGCCGTTAATTGGTGTTAATTGGTGCTAATTGGGGTTCATTTGGGTTAATTACCGTTAATTACCGTTAATTACCTTTAATTGGTGTTAATTGGGGTTAATTGGGGTTAATTACCGTTAATTACCGTTAATTAGCGTTGATTGCCGTTAATTGGGGTTGATTAATTCGGGTTCATTTGGTGCTAATTGCCGTTAATTGGGCTTCATTTGGGTTAATTACCGTTAATTACCGTTAATTAGCGTTGATTGCCGTTAATTGGGGTTGATTAATTCGGGTTCATTTGGTGCTAATTGCCGTTAATTGGGCTTCATTTGGGTTAATTACCGTTAATTACCGTTAATTAGCGTTGATTGCCGTTAATTGGGGTTGATTAATTCGGGTTCATTTGGCGCTAATTGCCGTTAATTGGCCTCCGCTCGCTGTCAGCGGGCGCCAATTACCACCAATTACCATAAATTACCATAAACCAGCCTAGACCAGGGTTAACGAGCGCTAATTACCGCTAATTACCGCTAATTGCCGCTAATTGGGCTCGGCAGGGAGATCCTGGTGGAGGAGAGCAACGTGCAGCGCGTGGACGCGCCCGTCACCGTGAGCGGCCACCGGGGGGCGCTGCGGGACAGCCGGGAGAGCGCCGGGGGGAAATCGGGGAAAAAAATGGGAAATCGGGGAAAAAAAATGGGAAATCGGGGAAAAAAAATGGGAAATCGGGGAAAAAAAATGGGAAATTGGGGAAAAAAAATGGGAAATCGGGGAAAAAAATGGGAAATTGGGGGAAAAAAATGGGAAATTGGGGAAAAAAAATGGGAAATTGGGGAAAATTGGGGGGAAATTGGGGGAAAAATGGGAAATTGGGGAAAAAAAATGGGAAATCGGGGAAAAAAATGGGAAATTGGGGAAAAAAAATGGGAAATCGGGGAAAAAAATGGGAAATTGGGGAAAAAAATGGGAAATTGGGGAAAAAAAAAGGGAAATTGGGGAAAAAAAATGGGAAATCGGGGAAAAAAAATGGGAAATCGGGGAAAAAAAATGGGAAATCGGGGAAAATTGGGGGGAAATTGGGGGAAAAATGGGAAATTGGGGAAAAAAATGGGAAATTGGGGAAAATTGGGGGGAAAATTGGGGAAAAAATGGGAAATTGGGGAAAATTGGGGGGAAAATTGGGGAAAAAAATGGGAAATTGGGGAAAAAAAATGGGAAATTGGGGAAAAAAATGGGAAATTGGGGAAAAAAATGGGAAATTGGGGAAAATTGGGGGGAAATTGGGGGAAAAATGGGAAATTGGGGAAAAAAAATGGGAAATCGGGGAAAATTGGGGGGAAATTGGGGGAAAAAAATGGGAAATTGGGGAAAAAAAATGGGAAATTGGGGAAAATTGGGGGGAAATTGGGGGAAAAATGGGAAATTGGGGAAAAAAAATGGGAAATTGGGGAAAATTGGGGGGAAAATTGGGGAAAAAAATGGGAAATTGGGGAAAAAAATGGGAAATTGGGGAAAATTGGGGGGAAAATTGGGGAAAAAATGGGAAATTGGGGAAAATTGGGGGGAAAATTGGGGAAAAAAAATGGGAAATTGGGGAAAAAAAAAGGGAAATTGGGGAAAAAAAATGGGAAATTGGGGAAAAAAAATGGGAAATTGGGGAAAATTGGGGGGAAATTGGGGGAAAAATGGGAAATTGGGGAAAAAAATGGGAAATTGGGGAAAATTGGGGGGAAAATTGGGGAAAAAATGGGAAATTGGGGAAAATTGGGGGAAAATTGGGGGAAAATGGGAAATTGGGGAAAATTGGGGGGAAAATTGGGGAAAAATGGGAAATTGGGGAAAATTGGGGGAAAATTGGGGGGAAATTGGGGGGAAATTGGGAAAAAATGGGAAATTGGGGAAAATTGGGGGGAAAATTGGGGAAAATTGGGGGGAAAATTGGGAAAAATTTGGGGAAAAAAATGGGAAATTGGGGGAAATTTGGGGGGAAATTGGGGGGAAATTGGGGGGGAAATTGGGAAAAAATGGGAAATTGGGGAAAATTTGGGGGAAAAATTGGGAAAAAAATGGGAAATTGGGGAAAAATTTGGGGGAAAATTGGGAAAAAAATGGGAAATTGGGGAAAATTGGGGGGAAAATTGGGGAAAAAAATGGGAAATTGGGGAAAATTGGGGGGAAAATTGGGGAAAATTGGGGGGAAAATTGGGGAAAAAATGGGAAATTGGGGAAAATTGGGGGGAAATTGGGGGAAAATTGGGGAAAAAATGAGGAAAAATTGGGGGAAAATTGGGGAAAATTTGGGGAAAAATTGGGGAAAAAATGGGAAATTGGGGAAAATTGGGGGAATTTTGGGGGAAAAAGTGGGGAAAATTGGGAGGAAATTGGGGGGAAAATTGGGAAAAAAATGGGAAATTGGGGAAAATTTGGGGGAAAATTGGGGAAAAAATGGGAAATTGGAGAAAATTTGGGGAAAATTGGGAAAAAAATGGGAAATTGGGGAAAATTTGGGGGAAAATTGGGGAATTTGGGGGACATTGGGGGAAATTGGGGGAAAAGTGGGGGGAAAAATTGGGGGAAAAGTGGGAATTTTGGGGAAAAATTGGGGGAAATTGGGGGAAAAGTGGGGGAAATTGGGGGGAAAGTGGGGAAAAATCGGGGAAAATTGGGGGGACATTGGGAAAATTTGGGGGAAAATTGGGGAAAATTGGGGAAATTGGGGGGAAATTGGGGAAATTTGGGGAAATTGGGGGGAAATTTGGGGAAAATTGGGGGGGAAATTGGGGAATTTTGGGGAGAAATTGGGGGAAAATTGGGGGGAAATTGGGGGAAATTGGGAAAAATTGGGGGAAAATTGGGGGAAATTGGGGGAAAATTGGGGAAAATTGGGGAAAAAGTGGGGAAAATTGGGGGAAAATTTGGGGAAAATTTGGGAAATGTTGGGAGAGATTTGGGAGAAAATTTGGGGAAAATTTGGGAAAAATTTTGGGATGTTTTTGGGGAAAATTGGGGGAAATTTTGGGGAAAATTTGGGGATTTTTAGGGGGAATTTCGGGGAAAATTGGAAAAATTTAGGGAATTTTGGTGAAAATTTGGGGGAAAATTTGGGGAAAAATTGGGGAAAAATTTGCGGAATTTTGAGGGGAATTTTGGGGAAAAATTGGGAAAAATTTTGGGACATTTTTGGGGAAAAATGGGGGGAAATTGGGGAAAAATTGCCGAAATTTGGGGGAAAATTTGGGGAAAATTTGAGGGAAAATTTGGGAGAAAATTTGGGGAAAATTTGGGGGAAAATTGGGGAAAAATTGGGAATTTTGGGGAATTTTGGGGAAAATTGGGGGAAAAATCGGGAAAAATTTGGGGGAAAATTGGGGAATTTTCAGGGGAATTTTGGGAGAGATTTGGGAGAAAATTTGGGGAAAATTTGGGGAAAATTTGGGGAAAATTTGGGAAAAATTGGGGGAAATTTGAAGAATTTTTGGGGAATTTTGGGGGGAAATTTGGGGAAGATTTGGGGGAAAATGTGGGGAATTTTGAGGGGAATTTTGGGGGAAAATTGAGAAAAAATTGGGGAAATTTGGGGAATTTGGGGAATTTTGAGGGGAATTTTGGGGGAAAATTGGAGAATTTTGGGGAAAATTTGGGGAAATTCTGGGAAAAATTGGGAAAAATTTTGGGACATTTTTGGGATATTTTTGGGTGAATTTTAGGGGGAAATTTGGGGAATTTGGGGAATTTTGGGAGAAAATTTGGGGGAAATTTGGGAAATTTCGAAGAATTCTTTGGGGAAGTTGGAGAATTTTTAGGGAAATTTGGGAATTTTTTGGGGGAAATTTTGGAGAAAATTTGAGAAAAATTTGGGAAAAAATTGGCAAAATTTTGGGGAATTTTGGGGGAAATTTGGGAAAATTGGGTAATTTTTTGGGGGGGAATTTTGGGGGAAATTTTTTTAAAATTTGGAGAAATTCGGGGATTTTTGGGGGAAATTTGGGGAAATTTGGGAATTTAGGAAGGAGTTTTGGGGAATTTTAGGGAATTTTTAGGGAAGTTTTGGGGGAAATCTGGGAATTTGGGGGGAAAAAAATTGGGAATTTTGGGGAATTTTTGGGGAAATCTGGGAATTTTTGGGGAAAATTTGGGGAATTCGGGGAAAATTTTGGTGAAAATTTGGGGAATTTTGGGGGGAATTTGGTTCATTTTTTGGGTGATTTTGGTTCATTTTGGGTGATTTTGGGTGGTTTTGGGTGATTTTGGGATATTTTTGGTTCATTTTTGGGTGATTTTGGTTAATTTTGGGAGAATTTTGGGTGATTTTTTGGGTGATTTTGGGTGATTTTGGGTGATTTTGGTTCATTTTTTGGGTGGTTTTTGTTCGTTTTGGGTGGTTTGGTGTGAATTTTGGGATATTTTTGGGTGAATTTTGGGTGGTTTTGGTTAATTTGGGTGATTTTGGGTGATTTTGGGTGAATTTTGGGTGATTTTTGGGTTAATTTGGGTATTTTGGGTCATTTTGGGTGAATTTTGGGTGGTTTTGGTTCATTTTGGGTGAATTTTGGGTGATTTTGGGTGATTTCAGTTCATTTTTGGTTCATTTTTGGGTGATTTTGGGTGAGTTTTGGGTGGTTTTGGTTCATTTTGGGTGAATTTTGGGTGTTTTTGGGTGCTTTTGGGTGTTTTTGGGAGTTTTTGGGTGAATTTTGGGTGGTTTTGGGTGTTTTTGGTTGTTTTTGGGTGAATTTTGGGTGGTTTTGGGTGCTTTTGGGTGTTTTTGGGTGTTTTTGGGAGTTTTTGGGTGAATTTTGGGTGTTTTTGGGTGAATTTTGGGTGTTTTTGGGTGTTTTTGGGTGAATTTTGGGTGTTTTTGGGTGTTTTTGGGTGTTTTTGGGTGAATTTTGGGTGCTTTTGGGTGTTTTTGGGTGAATTTTGGGTGAATTTTGGGTGTTTTTGGGTGTTTTTGGGTGCTTTTGGGTGTTTTTGGGTGTTTTTGGGTGTTTTTGGGTGAATTTTGGGTGAATTTTGGGTGTTTTTGGGTGAATTTTGGGTGTTTTTGGGTGTTTTTGGGTGAATTTTGGGTGTTTTTGGGTGTTTTTGGGTGTTTTTGGGTGAATTTTGGGTGCTTTTGGGTGTTTTTGGGTGAATTTTGGGTGAATTTTGGGTGTTTTTGGGTGTTTTTGGGTGAATTTTGGGTGTTTTTGGGAGTTTTTGGGAGTTTTTGGGTGACCCCGGCCCCGCTGCCCCCCAGGTGTGCGGGGACATCCACGGGCAGTTCTACGACCTCAAGGAGCTCTTCAGGGTGAGTGACCAGGAGTGACCACTGAGTGACCACTGAGTGACCACTGAGTGACCAATGAGTGACCAGGAGTGACCACTGAGTGACCACTGACCACTGACCACTGAGTGACCACTGACCACTGAGTGACCACTGAGTGACCACTGAGTGACCAATGAGTGACCAGGAGTGACCACTGAGTGACCACTGAGTGACCACTGACCACTGACCACTGAGTGACCACTGACCACTGACCACTGACCACTGACCACTGAGTGACCACTGACCACTGAGTGACCACTGAGTGACCACTGAGTGACCAATGAGTGACCAATGAGTGACCAATGAGTGACCAATGAGTGACCAATGAGTGACCAGTGAGTGACCACTGAGTGACCAATGAGTGACCACTGAGTGACCACTGAGTGACCATGAGTGACCAATGAGCGACCACTGAGTGACCAATGAGTGACCAATGAGTGACCACTGAGTGACCACTGACCACTGAGTGACCCCTGAGTGACCAATGAGTGCCCTCACCTGTCTGTTCTCACCTGTCTGTTCTCACCTGTCTCTCTCACCTGTCTGATCTCACCTGTCTGTTCTCACCTGTCTGTTCTCACCTGTCTGATCTCACCTGTCTGTTCTCACCTGTCTGTTCTCACCTGTCTGATCTCACCTGTCTGATCTCACCTGTCTCTCTCACCTGTCTGATCTCACCTGTCTGGTCTCACCTGTCTCTCTCACCTGTCTGATCTCACCTGTCTCTCTCACCTGTCTCTCACCTGTCCCCAGGTGGGCGGGGACGTCCCAGAGACCAATTACCTGTTCATGGGCGACTTCGTCGACCGCGGCTTCTACAGCGTGGAGACCTTCCTGCTGCTGCTGGCCCTAAAGGTGAGACAGGTGTGCTCACCTGGACAGGTGAGACAGGTGTGAGACCTTCCTGCTGCTGCTGGCCCTAAAGGTGAGACAGGTGTGCTCACCTGGACAGGTGAGACAGGTGTGAGACCTTCCTGCTGCTGCTGGCCCTAAAGGTGAGACAGGTGTGCTCACCTGGGCAGGTGAGACAGGTGAGACAGGTGTGAGACCTTCCTGCTGCTGCTGGCCCTAAAGGTGAGACAGGTGTGCTCACCTGGGCAGGTGAGACAGGTGAGACAGGTGTGAGACCTTCCTGCTGCTGCTGGCCCTAAAGGTGAGACAGGTGTGCTCACCTGGACAGGTGAGACAGGTGAGCTGCAGACAGAACAGGTGAGGGCCAGGTGAGACCTGGGCGTGGCCACACACCTGTGTGTGACCGTGGGCGTGGCCCTGAGCTCAGCTCACCTGCCCAGGTGTGGCACAGGTGTGGCACAGGGGTGTGTGTGTGTGACTGTGGGTGTGTCCCTGAGCTCAGCTCACCTGCCCAGGTGTGTCACAGGTGTGTCCCTGAGCTCAGCTCACCTGCCCAGGTGTGTCACAGGTGTGTCACAGGTGTGCATCCCCCACCTGCATCCTTTGCTGGGCGTGTCCCTGAGAGCCAGATGTGCCCAGGTGTGTTACCTGTGCCCAGGTGTGTTACCTGTGCCCAGGTGTGACCCCGGTACATTACCTGTGCCCAGGTGTGTTACCTGTGCCCAGGTGTGACCCCGGTACATTACCTGTGCCCAGGTGTGTTACCTGTGCCCAGGTGTAACCCCGGTGCGTTACCTGTGCCCAGGTGTGACCCCGGTGCGTTACCTGTGCCCAGGTGTGTTACCTGTGCCCAGGTGTGACCCCGGTGCGTTACCTGTACCCAGGTGTGTTACCTGTGCCCAGGTGTGACCCCGGTGTGTTACCTGTGCCCAGGTGTGACCCCGGTGCGTTACCTGTGCCCAGGTGTGTTACCTGTGCCCAGGTGTGACCCCGGTGCATTACCTGTGCCCAGGTGTGTTACCTGTGCCCAGGTGTGACCCCGGTGCGTTACCTGTGCCCAGGTGTGACCCCGGTGCGCTACCTGTGCCCAGGTGTGTTACCTGTACCCAGGTGTGTTACCTGTGCCCAGGTGTGACCCCGGTGCGTTACCTGTACCCAGGTGCGTTACCTGTGCCCAGGTGTGACCAGGTGCTTACCTGTGCCCAGGTGTGACTGCGGTGCGTTACCTGTGCCCAGGTGTGCCCAGGTGCGTTACCTGTGCCCAGGTGCATTACCTGTGCCCAGCTGTGTCCAGGTGTGTTACCTGTGCCCAGGTGTGTTACCTGTGCCCAGGTGTGACCCCGGTACGTTACCTGTGCCCAGGTGTGCCCAGGTGTGTTACCTGTGCCCAGGTGTGCCCAGGTGCGTTACCTGTGCCCAGGTGTGACCAGGTGCTTACCTGTGCCCAGGTGTGCCCAGGTGTGTTACCTGTGCCCAGGTGTGTTACCTGTGCCCAGGTGTGTTACCTGTGCCCAGGTGTGACCCCGGTGCGTTACCTGTACCCAGGTGTGTTACCTGTGCCCAGGTGTGTTACCTGTGCCCAGGTGAGGTACCTGGCAGATTCCAAAGGTGTGGCACACCTGGCACAGGTGATGCTGTACCTGCACAGGTGTGCTGTACCTGTCTCAGGTGTGTTGTACCTGTCTCAGGTGTGCTGTACCTGTCTCAGGTGTGACTCAGGTGTGTTACCTGTGCCCAGGTGAGGTACCCGGACCGGATCACGCTGATCCGGGGGAACCACGAGTCGCGGCAGATCACGCAGGTGTGCCACACCTGGCACAGGTGATGCTGTGGCTGTGCTGTACCTGTCTCAGGTGTGCTGTACCTGTCTCAGGTGTGACTCAGGTGTGTCTCACCTGTCCAGGTGAGGTACCCGGACCGGATCACGCTGATCCGGGGGAACCACGAGTCGCGGCAGATCACGCAGGTGTACGGCTTCTACGACGAGTGCCTGCGCAAGTACGGCTCGGTCACCGTGTGGCGCTACTGCACCGAGATCTTCGACTACCTGAGCCTGTCGGCCATCATCGACGGCAAGGTGAGCGCACCTGGGCACACCTGGGGCACCTGGGGCACCTGGGATACACCTGGGCACACCTGGGATACACCTGGGATACACCTGGGCACACCTGGGATACACCTGGGGGCACCTGGGCACACCTGGGATACACCTGGGGGCACCTGGGCACACCTGGGATACACCTGGGCACACCTGGGCACACCTGGGATACACCTGGGCACACCTGGGCACACCTGGGATACACCTGGGATACACCTGGGATACACCTGGGCACACCTGGGGCACACCTGGGCACACCTGGGGCACACCTGGGCACCTGGGCACACCTGGGGTACACCTGGGCACCTGGGCACACCTGGGGCACACCTGGGCACACCTGGGGCACCCGGGACACACCTGGGCACACCTGGGGCACACCTGGGCACACCTGGGCACACCTGGGGCACACCTGGGCACCTGGGCACACCTGGGGTACACCTGGGCACACCTGGGGCACACCTGGGCACACCTGAGATACACCTGGGGCACACTTGGGACACACCTGGGCACACCTGGGACACACCTGGGATACACCTGGGCACACCTGGGGCAGGTGGAGGGGGTAGGGACACCAATGTCCCCAAATGTCCCAAATCCCCCAAAATGTCCCAAAATCCCCCCAAATGACCCCGAAATGTCCCAAATCCCAGATTTTCTGCGTGCACGGCGGCCTCTCGCCGTCCATCCAGACCCTGCACCAGATCCCAAATCCCCCAAATCCCCCAAATGACCCCAAATGTCCCAAAATGTCCGAAATACCCAAAATGTCCCAAATCCCCAGAATGACCCCAAATGCCCCAAATGACCCAAAATGTCCCAAATCCCCCAAATGACCCCAAAATGACCCAAAATGCCCCAAATCCCAGATTTTCTGCGTGCACGGCGGCCTCTCGCCGTCCATCCAGACCCTGGACCAGATCCCAAATCCCCCAAATCCCCCAAATCCCCCAAATGTCCCAAATCCCCCTAATGACCCCAAATGACCCCAAATGGCCCAAAATGACCCGAAATTCCCCAAAATGTCCCAAATGCTCCAAATCCCACAGAATGCCCCAAATCCCCCAAATGCCCCAAATCCCCCAAATGATCCCAAATCCCCCTAATGACCCCAAATGTCCCAAATCCCCCAAAATGTCCCAAATCCCCAAAATGGCCCAAAATCCCCGAAATGTCCCGAATCCCCCAAATGCCTCAAAATGTCCCAAATCCCCCAAATGTCACAAATCCCCCAAATTCCCCAAATTCCCCAAATACCCCAAATGACCCCAAATTCCCCCAAATGATCCCAAATCCCAGATTTTCTGCGTGCACGGCGGCCTCTCGCCGTCCATCCAGACCCTGCACCAGATCCCAAATCCCCCAAATCCCCCAAATGACCCCAAATGTCCCAAAATGCCCCAAATACCCCAAATTCCTCCAAATGACCCCAAATGCTCTAAATACCCCAAATGACCCCAAATTCCCCAAAATGCCCCAAATTGACACAAAATGCCCCAAATGCCCCAAATCCCACAAATGACCCCAAATGACCCAAATCCCCCAAATTCCCCAAATGACCCCAAAATGACACGAAATGTCCCAAATTCCCCAAATCCCCCAAAATGCCCCAAATGTCCCAAATCCCCCAAATGTCCCAAATCCCCCTAATGACCCCAAATGACCCCAAATGGCCCCAAATGACCCCAAATTCCCCGAAATGTCCCAAATCCCAGATTTTCTGCGTGCACGGCGGCCTCTCGCCGTCCATCCAGACCCTGGACCAGATCCGCACCATCGACCGCAAGCAGGAGGTGCCGCACGACGGCCCCATGTGCGACCTGCTCTGGTCCGACCCCGAAGGTACGCGCACCTGGGCACAGGTGAGGGCCGGGCGGGGCGGCTGAGGGCTGGGAAAAAATCCCAAAAAAATCCCAAAATCCCCGGGGTTTTACCCCAAATCCCCGAGGTTTTATTCCAAAATTCAGTGAATTGGCCCCAAAAATCACCTGAATGCGCTGAAAAATTCCATGAACTCTCCACGGTGTGGGACAGGTGAGGGACAGGTGAGGGGTGGGAAAAAACCCCAAAAAAAGCACAAATTCCCGAGGTTTTACCCCAAAATCCCCGAGGTTTTACCCCAAAGTTCACTGAATTGGCCCCAAAAATCAACGGAATGCGCTGAAAAATTCCATGAACTCTCCATGGTGTGGGACAGGTGAGGGACAGGTGAGGGGTGGGAAAAAATCCCCAAAAAACCCCAAAATCCCCGAGGTTTTATCCCAAAATTCACTGAGGTTTTACCCCAAAATCTCCGAGGTTTTACCCCAAAATTCAGTGAATTGGCCCCAAAAATCACCTGAATGCACTGAAAAAATCCATTAATTGTCCACGGTGTGGGACAGGTGAGGGACAGGTAACGGACAGGTGAGGGATGGAAAAAAATCCCCAAAAAAGCCCCAAATTCCTGAGGTTTTACCCCAAAATTCACTGAATCAGCCCCAAAAATCCCCGGAATGCGCTGAAAAATTCCCTGAACTCACCACGGTGAGGGACAGGTGAGGCACAGGTGTGGGGCAGGTGAGGGGTGGAAAAAAACCCAAAAAAAGCCCCAAATTCCTGAGGTTTTACCCCAAAATCCCCAAGGTTTTACCCCAAAATCCCCAAGGTTTTACCCCAAAATCCCCAAGGTTTTACCCCAAAATTCACTGAATTGGCCCCAAAAATCACCGGAGTGCACTGAAAAATTCCCTGAACTCTCCATGGTGTGGGACAGGTGAGGGGTGGGAAAAAACCCCAAAAAAAGCACAAATTCCTGAGGTTTTACCCCAAAATCCCCGAGGTTTTACCCCAAATCCCTGAGGTTTTACCCCAAAATCCCTGAGGATTTATCCCAAAATAACCACGGTTTTACCCCAAAATCCCCAAGGTTTTACCCAAAAATTCACTGAGGTTT
This sequence comes from Vidua chalybeata, assembly GCF_026979565.1. Classification (NCBI taxonomy): domain Eukaryota; kingdom Metazoa; phylum Chordata; class Aves; order Passeriformes; family Viduidae; genus Vidua; species Vidua chalybeata. The sequence continues at coordinate 201,769 of NC_071566.1, forward strand.
TACCCCAAAATCCCCGAGGTTTTACCCCAAAATCCCCGAGGTTTTACCCCAAAACCCCCGAGGTTTTATCCCAAAATTCAGTGAATTGGCCCCAAAAATCACCTGAATGCGCTGAAAAATTCCCTGAACTCTCCATGGTGTGGGACAGGTGAGGGGTGGGAAAAAATCCCAAAAAAACCCCAAAATCCCCAAGGTTTTACCCCAAAATCCCCGAGGTTTTACCCCAAATCCCCGAGGTTTTATCCCAAAATTCACTGAATTGGCCCCAGAAATCACCTGAATGCACTGAAAAATTCCATGAACTCTCCACGGTGTGGGACAGGTGAGGGACAGGTGAGGGGTGGGAAAAAACCCAAAAAAAAGCCCCAAATTACTGAGGTTTTACCCCAAAAATCACCGGAATGGGACCCAAAAATCACCGGAATGCTCTCAAAAATTCCCTGAATTCACAAAGTGAGGGACAGGTGAGGGACAGGTGAGGGACAGGTGAGGGACAGGTGAGGGGTGGGAAAAAATCCCAAAAAAACCCCAAAATCCCCGAGGTTTTACCCCAAAATCCCCGAGGTTTTACCCCAAAATTCACTGAATCGGCCCCAAAATTCACCGGAATGCGCTGAAAAATTCCCTGAACTCACAACAGTGAGGGACAGGTGAGGCACAGGTGAGGGACAGGTGAGGCACAGGTGAGGGACAGGTGAGGGACAGGTGAGACACAGGTGAGAGATGGAAAAAACCCAAAAAAATCCCAAAATCCCCAAGGTTTTATCCCAAAATCCCCGAGGTTTTACCCCAAAATTCATGGAATCAGCCCCAAAAATCACCTGAATCCACTCAAAAATTCCCTGAACTCACTAAAATGAGGGACAGGTGAGGGATGTGGGGGGACAGGTGAGACAGGTGAGGACAGGTAAGGGACAGGTGAGGGACAGGTGAGGACAGGTGAGGGATGCAGAAAACCCCCCAAAAAATCTCCAAGATTCCCGAGGTTTTACCCCAAAATTCATTCAATTACCCCAAAAATCACCTGAGTGCACCTCACCTGTGCCTCACCTGTGCCTCACCTGTCTGATCTCACCTATGTCTCACCTGTATCTCACCTGTATCTCACCTGTGCCTCACCTGTGCCTCACCTGTCTGATCTCACCTGTGTCTCACCTGTGTCTCACCTGTGTCTCACCTGTCAGACACCACGGGCTGGGGCGTGTCCCCCCGAGGGGCGGGTTACCTGTCTCACCTGTGTCTCACCTGTGTCTCACCTGTGTGATCTTACCTGTCAGACACCACGGGCTGGGGCGTGTCCCCCCGAGGGGCGGGTTACCTGTCTCACCTGTGTCTCACCTGTGTGATCTCACCTGTCAGACACCACGGGCTGGGGCGTGTCCCCCCGAGGCGCGGGTTACCTGTCTCACCTGTGTCTCACCTGTGTCTCACCTGTGTGATCTCACCTGTCAGACACCACGGGCTGGGGCGTGTCCCCCCGAGGCGCGGGTTACCTGTTCGGCTCCGACGTGGTGGCGCAGTTCAACGCGGCCAACGAGGTGTCCATGATCTGCCGCGCCCACCAGCTCGTCATGGAGGGCTACAAGTGGCACTTTGGGGAGACCGTGCTCACCGTCTGGTCGGCGCCCAATTACTGCTACCGGTATGCTAATGAGATGCTAATTAGGTGTTAATTAGGGGTGGATGATTCAGGGTTACCTGGGGCTTACCTGGAGGACAGGTGGGCTGGCCATGGAGGGCTACAAGTGGCACTTCGGGGAGACCGTGCTCACCGTCTGGTCGGCGCCCAATTACTGCTACCGGTATGCTAATGAGATGCTAATGAGGTGCTAATTAGGGGTGGTTGATTCGAGGTTACCTGGGGGTTACCTGGGGGAGAGGTGGGCTTTGGGGACACCTTGTCATGGAGGGCTGCAGGTGGGACTTCGGCAAGACTGTGCTCAACTACTGCTACCGGTATGCTAATGAGATGCTAATGAGGTGCTAATTAAGGGTGGATGATTCGAGGTTACCTGGGGGACAGGTGGGCTCGCCATAGATAGCTGCAGGTGGCACTTCGGGGAGACCGTGCTCACCGTCTGGTCGGCGCCCAATTACTGCTACCGGTATGCTAATGAGATGCTAATGAGGTGCTAATTAGGGGTGGATGATTCGAGGTTACCTGGGGGTTACCTGGGGGACAGGTGTGCTCGCCATAGATAGCTGCAGGTGGCACTTCAGGGAGACCGAGCTCAGCGTATGTTCTGCGCCCAATTGCTGCTACCGGTATGCTAATGAGATGCTAATTAAGTGCTAATTAGGGGTGGATGATTCGGGGTTACCTGGGGCTTACCTGGGGGACAGGTGGGCTTTGGGGACACCTTGTCATGGAGGGCTGCAGGTGGCACTTCGGGGAGACCGTGCTCAACTACTGCTACCGGTATGCTAATGAGATGCTAATTAAGTGTTAATTAGGGGTGGATGATTCGGGGTTACCTGGGGGTTACCTGGGGGACAGGTGGGCTCATCACGGAGGGCTGCAGGTGGCACTTTGGGGAGACCGTGCTCAGCGTCTGGTCAGCACCCAATTACTGCTACCGGTATGCTAATGAGATGCTAATTAGGTGCTAATTAGGGGGTAATCAGGTGCTAACGAAGTGGGAGTTCTATGAGGTTCAGGTGGGGTTTGTGTCACACCTGTACAGGAAGCCACAGGGTCCAGGTGACGGGTGGCAGGTTGGGGCTGGTGCCCAATTACTGCTACCTGTATGCTAATGAGATGCTAATTAAGTGCTAATTAGGGGTGGATGATTCGAGGTTACCTGGGGGTTACCTGGGGGACAGGTGGGCTTTGGGGACACCTTGTCATGGAGGGCTGCAGGTGGCACTTCGGCGAGACCGTGCTCACCGTCTGATCGTTGCCCAATTACTGCTACCGGTATGCTAATGAGATGCTAATGAGGTGCTAATTAGGGGGTAATGAGGTGCTAATGAAGTGGGAGTTCTGTGAGGTTCAGGTGGGATTTGGGCCACACCTGTACAGGAAGTGACCGGGTCCAGGTGAGGGGGGGCAGGTTGGGGCTGGTGCCCAATTAATGCTACCGGTATGCTAATGAGATGCTAATTAAGTGTTAATTAGGGGTGGATGATTCGAGGTTACCTGGGGGTTACCTGGGGGACAGGTGGGCTTTGGGGACACCTTGTCACGGAGGGCTGCAGGTGGCACTTCGGGGAGACCGTGCTCAACTACTGCTACCAGTATGCTAATGAGATGCTAATTAGGTGTTAATTAGGGGAGGTTGATTCGGGGTTACCTGGGGGTTACCTGGGGGACAGGTGGGCTTTGGGAACACCTTGTCATGGAGGGCTACAGGTGGCACTTCGGGGAGACCGTGCTCACCGTCTGGTCGGCGCCCAATTACTGCTACCGGTATGCTAATGAGATGCTAATGAGGTGCTAATTAGGGGAGGTTGATTCGGGGTTACCTGGGGCTTACCTGAGGACAGGTGGGCTCGTCATGGGTAGCTGCAGGTGGCACTTCAGGGAGACCGTGCTCAGCGTCTGGTCGGCGCCCAATTACTGCTACCGGTATGCTAATGAGATGCTAATTAAGTGTTAATTAGGGGAGGTTGATTCGAAGTTACCTGGGGGTTGCCTGGGGGTTACCTGGGGGACAGGTGGGCTGGCCATGGAGGGCTGCAGGTGGCACTTCAGGGAGACCGTGCTCAACTACTGCTACCGGTATGCTAATGAGATGCTAATGAGGTGCTAATTAAGGGAGAAGTAATTGGGGATTGCTTCAGGGACAGGTGGGGTTTGGGTCACACCTGTACGGGAAGCCACGGGGTCCAGGTGAGGGGCTCTGGAGATGGATGGGAGGGTGGGACCGGTGCCTAATTAGTGCTGCTGATATGCTAATGAGATGCTAATGAGGTGCTAATTAGGGGAGGTTGATTCGAGGTTACCTGGGGGTTGCCTGGGGGTTACCTGGGGGACAGGTGGGCTGGCCATGGAGGGCTGCAGGTGGCACTTTGGGGAGACCGTGCTCAACTACTGCTACCGGTATGCTAATGAGATGCTAATGAGGTGCTAATTACAGGGGAAGTAATTGGGGATTGCTTCAGGGACAGGTGGGGTTTGGGCCACACCTGTACAGGAAGTAACGGGCTCCAGGTGAGGGGTGGCAGGTTGGGGCTGGTGCCCAATTAATGCTACCGGTATGCTAATGAGATGCTAATTAAGTGCTAATTAGGGGTGGATGATTCGGGGTTACCTGGGGGTTACCTGGGGGACAGGTGGGCTTTGGGGACACCTTGCCATGGAGGGCTGCAGGTGGCACTTCGGGGAGACCGTGCCCAATTACTGCTACCGGTATGCTAATGAGATGCTAATTAAGTGTTAATTAGGGGTGGATGATTCGGGGTTACCTGGGGGTTACCTGGGGGACAGCTGGGCTCGCCATAGATAGCTGCAGGTGGCACTTCGGGGAGACCGTGCTCAGCGTCTGGTCAGCACCCAATTACTGCTACCGGTATGCTAATGAGATGCTAATGAGGTGCTAATTAAGGGGGAAGTAATTGGGGATTGCTTCAGGGACAGGTGGGGTTTGGGTCTCACCTGTACAGGAAGTTAACGGGCTCCAGGTGAGGGGCTCAGGACAGGGGTGGGAGGGTGGGACCGGCGCCTAATTAGTGCTGCTGGTATGCTAATGAGATGCTAATGAGGTGTTTACTAGGTGCTAATGATGTGGCAGTTCTATCAGGTGGGGTTTGGGCCACACCTGTACGGGAAGCCACGGGGTCCAGGTGAGGGGGGGAGAAGGTGCCCAATTACTGCTGCCGCTATGCTAATGAGATGCTAATGAGATGCTAATGAGGTGCTAATTACTCACAGTGCTCTGAGGTTCAGGTGGGGTCTGGGCTGCCGCAAGCCGCCTGCAGACAGGCAAATGAGATGAGATGCTATGCAAATGAGATGGAAATGAGGTGCATTTGAGGTGGAGATGCTATGCAAATGAGATGGAAATGAGGGCTGGGCATGGGAGGGACACAGGCAGGGCTGGGGGGGGGGTCTGGGCTCCAGGTGTGGCTCCAGGTGAGTCCGACAGGTGAGGACGTGCTAAAGAAGCCCACTGGGAGCACTTAATGAGATGCAAATGAGATGCAAATAGCAGGTAGGCTGGAGAAGGGATGGGGTGGGGGGGGGACAGGTGGCTCTGGGGGCTTCAGGTGAGCTGGACAGGTGAGCACATGCTAAGAACTGCTAAAATCACCTGATGACATGCAAATGAGATGCAAATCGGGGGTTGCGCTGGGTGAGCACGTGCTAAAACCTGCTAAAATCAACTGATGACATGCAAATGAGATGCAAATCGGGGCCGGCGCACGGAGGGGGTTGCGCTGGGTGAGCACGTGCTAAGAACTGCTAAAATCAACTGATGACATGCAAATGAGATGTAAATCGGGGGTTGCGCTGGGTGAGCACGTGCTAAGAACTGCTAAAATCAACTGATGACATGCAAATGAGATGCAAATCGGGGCCGGCGCACGGAGGGGGTTGCGCTGGGACCTGGGTGGGGGCTCCAGGTAGACCAGGCCAGAATGCGCTGAAGCCCGTCTGAAAAGGGCTAATGGCATGCAAATGAGATGCAAATGAGGTGTGAGGCGCAAAGGGGGCGGAGCCAGGGCAGTTGGGGGGGGCTGGGCTGGGTGTGGGGTCTCCAGGTAAGCCGGGCAGGTGAGAACGCGCTAAAGACCCCCTACGAAAACTAGCTAATGAGATGTAAATGAGATGTAAATGATATGCAAATGAGGAGTGAGAGACAGAGGGGGCGGAGCCAGGGCAGTTGGGGGGGGGCTGGGCTGGGTTTGGGGTCTCCAGGTGAGCCGGGCAGGTGGGAATGCGCTAAAAACATCCTACAAAAACTGGCTAATGAGATGCAAATGGGATGCAAATGAGGTGTGAGGCGCAAAGGGGGTGGAGCCAGGGCCATCGGGGGGGGCTGGGCTGGGTTTGGGGTCCCCAGGTGAGCCGGGCAGGTGGGCGGGTCACAAACCCCCCCCCAAAGCCAACAAATGAGATGCAAATGGGATGCAAATGAGATGCGGATGGCGGTTGGCAGGTGCGGGAACGTGGCGGCCATCTTGGAGCTGGACGAGCACCTGCAGAAGGAGTTCATCATCTTCGAGGCGGCGCCGCAGGAGACGCGCGGGATCCCCGCCAAGAAACCCGTGGCGGATTACTTCCTGTGACACACCTGGGCACACCTGGGCACACCTGGGCACACCTGGGCACACCTGGGATAGACCTGGGATAGACCTGGGCACACCTGGGCACACCTGGGCACACCTGGGATAGACCTGGGCACACCTGGGTTACACCTGGGATAGACCTGGGATAGACCTGGGCATGGCTGGGATTGACCTGGGCACACCTGGGATAGACCTGGGCACACCTGGGATACACCTGGGCATGGCTGGGATTGACCTGGGCACACCTGGGCACACCTGGGCATGGCTGGGATTGACCTGGGCACACCTGGGCACACCTGGGCACACCTGGGATAGACCTGGGATAGACCTGGGCATGGCTGGGATTGACCTGGGCACACCTGGGATAGACCTGGGCACACCTGGGCACACCTGGGGACACCTGGGGGCACCTGGGATTGACCTGGGCACACCTGGGTACACCTGGGATAGTCCTGGGCACACCTGGGCACACCTGGGATAGACCTGGGATAGACCTGAGCACACCTGGGCGCACCTGGGCGAACACCTGGGGTAGACCTGGGGCCACCTGGGCACACCTGGGGGCACCTGGGATAGACCTGGGATACACCTGGGGGCACCTGGGGACACCTGGGGGTACTTGGGCACACCTGGGCACACCTGGGCACACCTGGGATAGACCTGGGATAGACCTGGGCGTACCTGGGCACACACCGGGCCGCACCTGAGTGCTCTTAAGGTCACACCTGGGAGCTCCAGGGGTCACCTGAGGTCACACTGGGGGTACCTGGGCACACCTGGGGCACACCTGGGATTGACCTGGGCACACCTGGGGGTACCTGGGCACACCTGGGGCACACCTGGGATTGACCTGGGCACACCTGGGGGTACCTGGGCACACCTGGGGCACACCTGGGATTGACCTGGGCACACCTGGGGGTACCTGGGCACACCTGGGGCACACCTGGCATAGAGCTGGGCACACCTGAGTGCTCTTAAAGACACACCTGGGCACACCCTGGGCGCACCTGGGCAGGCCTGGGATAGAGCTGGGCGCACCTGGGCGTACCTGGGCACGCCCCAATGGTCCCCAGGGGGCTCCAGGTGTGCCCAGGTACCCCCAGGTGTGCCCAGGTGTGCCCAGGTACCCCCAGGTGTGCCCAGGTGTGACACCAGGTGTGCCCAGCTGTGACACCAGGTGTGCCCAGGTGTGCCCAGGTGCACCCAGGGCGTGCCCAGGGTGTGCCCAGGTGTCCCCAAGTGTGCCCAGGTGTGCCCAGGTGACCTTTGGGGCCCCTCCCCTCCCCCCGCGCGCGTTTTGGGGCCGAACGGGGGAATTTTTTTTCTGTTCTGCCCCGTTTTGGCTCCGTTTGGATAAAAAAAGTTGGAAAATCCCAAAAAACTTCTCCGGGAATTTTGGGAGGGTGCGAGTCCCGTCATCCTCCGCGACGCAGCCAAGATGGCGGCGCCCAGCGGCCAAGATGGCGGCGCGCGTTTTCCCACGTGGCCGTGGGTGCAAGATGGCGGCCTCCACACCGGAAGCGGGTGGAGTTGCGGATTGGCCACGCCTCCTTTATTTAAGCCACGCCCATAAATAGGCGGGGCCAACAGAGCGAGATTTTTTCCCTCGACACTTCAAATCTCGCGAGAGCGCGCGGGAGAGTTGGGGAAAGGGGGGGGCGGTGGGATGGAAGCAAAATCTCGCGAGAGTTTCCATACAAGTGTTAAGGATCTCGCGAGACTCGGGAGGGCGGCGCGGAGGGGAGGGGGGTAGGGGTTAAGATCTCGCGAGAGCTCGCACGGAGACGTCCTGCGCTCCCGCGAGACTTGTGGCGGCGAGACGAGTTGAAGGAAGTGAAATCTCGCGAGAGCGACCATTGAAACGCGCAGAAGACTCGCGAGATTTGGCGCGGCGGGACGGCGAGGGGGGATGAGGGAAAGGCGGGGGAAATCTCGCGAGAACACCCATTGAGAAGGACGGCAATCTCGCGAGATGTGCAGAAAGAGCGGGAAGGAGGCGGGAGTGAGGGAAAAGCCTCAGTTCCTTGGGGGGTGCTAAAATCTCGCGAGAGAGCCCGTAGAGAAGCGGTACGATCTCGCGAGACGTCGTGTGGCGGGAGGGGGATGAGGGCGGGGGAGGAAGGCCCGAAGGAGGAGGGAGGGAGAGAGGAAGGAGGGGGCTGAAACACCGCGATAGCGCCCATAGGGAAGCGTTACGATCTCGCGAGACTTCGCGAGGGGAGAGGGCGGGACGGCGTAGCGAGGGGGGTGGGGACGGCGAGAAAGGGCAGGGGTCGGCCGAGATCTCGCGAGAGAGTCCATTCAAACGCGCAGCGCTCTCGCGAGACTTGGAGTGGGCGGGCGTGAAGGTGGGGGGCGGGAGAAGCGAGATCTCGCGAGACCGCCGTTCTACTCAATGCGAGGTCTCGCGACATTTGGTGTGGCGGGAGGGCGGGAAGGAGGAGGGCGCGGGGAGGAAGGGGGGGGGGAGAAAGGAAGGAGATCTCGCGAGATCGCAATGCGTCTGAATGGGAGGTCTCGCGAGATCTGAGGGGGGGCGGGAAAGGCGGGAGGAGCTGAGGGGTGGGAGGAGGAGGAGGAGGAGGGCGGCGCGCGAGATCTCGCGAGAGCGCCCATTGGCGGAGCGCTGCGCTCTCGCGAGAGCCGGCCGGGCGCGCGCGCGGCCGCCGCCATTTGCCGGCGTCTTCCCCCTCAGCGGCGCGGACTCCATTTCCCGTGAGCCCTGAGGGAGAGGGGGGCGGAGGGCCCGGGGGGGGCCCCGGGGGGGGGGTTTGGGGGTGCAGAGGGGGGGTCTCGGTGAGGGGGGAGGGGGCACCCGGCCGCCATTTGGCGGCGGAGGCGGAGCGGCAGCGGAGGCGCCTCCCCGGGGCACCCCCTCCCCTCAGGGCCCGTCCCGCGCCGTCCTTCCGCCTCTTCCTCCTCCTCCTCCTCCTCCTCCTCCTCCGCCGCTGCCCCCCCCGTGAGGCGGCGGGACCGGCCGGGAGCGATCGGTAACGGGGGAGGGGGCGGCGGGGTCGGGGGAGGGGTGAGGGACCCCCGGTGTGAGGTGAGGAGTGAGGGACCCCCGGTGTGAGGTGAGGGGTGAGGGACCCCCGGTGTGAGGGGTGAGGGACCCCCGGTGTGAGGGGTGAGGGGTGAGGGACCCCCGGTGTGAGGTGAGGGGTGAGGGACCCCCGGTGTGAGGTGAGGGGTGAGGGACCCCCGGTGTGAGGGTGAGGGACCCCCGGTGTGTGAGGTGAGGGACCCCCGGTGTGAGGGGTGAGGGACCCCCGGTGTGAGGGGTGAGGGACCCCCGGTGTGTGAGGTGAGGGACCCCCGGTGTGAGGGGTGAGGGACCCCCGGTGTGAGGTGAGGGACCCCCGGTGTGAGGTGAGGGGCTGAGGGACCCCCGGTGTGAGGGGTGAGGGGTGAGGGACCCCCGGTGTGAGGGGTGAGGGACCCCCGGTGTGAGGGGTGAGGGACCCCCGGTGTGAGGTGAGGGACCCCCGGTGTGAGGAGTGAGGGGTGAGGGACCCCCGGTGTGAGGTGAGGGACCCCCGGTGTGAGGTGAGGGACCCCCGGTGTGAGGAGTGAGGGGTGAGGACCCCCGGTGTGGGGCTCAATGTTGGGTCAGGGGCTGTGAGGGGTTTGGGGTCCCTGGTTTGGGGTCCCTGGTTTGGGGTCTCTGGTTTGGGGACTCTGGTTTGGAGTTTGGGGTCTCTGGTTTGGGGTCTCTGGTTTGGGGTCTCTGGTTTGGGTTTGGGGTCTCTGGTTTGGGGTCTCTGGTTTGGGGTTGGGGGTCTCGGGTTTGGGGTCTCTGGTTTGGGGTTTGGGGTCTCTGGTTTGGGGTCTCTGGTTTGGGGTTTGGGGTCCCTGGTTTGGGGTTTGGGGTCCCTGGTTTGGGGTTTGGGGTCTCTGGTTTGGGGTTTGGGGTCTCTGGTTTGGGTTTGGGGTCTCTGGTTTGGGGTCTCTGGTTTGGGTTTGGGGTCTCTGGTTTGGGGTTTGGGGTCTCTGGTTTGGGGTTTGGGGTCTCTGGTTTGGGGTCTCTGGTTTGGGTTTGGGGTCTCTGGTTTGGGGTCTCTGGTTTGGGGTTTGGGGTCTCTGGTTTGGGGTTTGGGGTCTCTGGTTTGGGGTCTCTGGTTTGGGGTCTCTGGTTTGGGGTTTGGGGTCTCTGGTTTGGGGTCTCTGGTTTGGGGTTGGGGTCTCTGGTTTGGGGTCTCTGGTTTGGGGTCCCTGGTTTGGGGTTTGGGGTCTCTGGTTTGGGGTCTCTGGTTTGGGGTTTGGGGTCTCTGGTTTGGGGTTTGGGGTCCCTGGTTTGGGTTTGGGGTCCCTGATTTGGGTCAGGGGCTGTGAGGGGTTTGGGGTTGCAGTGTGGGGTAAAGGTAGGGCTGGGGTCCCCATGTAGGGTTTGGGGTCCCAGTTTGGGATTTGGGGGTCCCAGTTTGGGGTTTGGGGTCCCAGTTTGGGATTTGGGTCCCAGTTTGGGATTTGGGGGTCCCAGTTTGGGATTTGGGGGTCCCAGTTTGGGATTTGGGGGTCCCAGTTTGGGATTTGGGTCCCAGTTTGGGGTTTGGGGTCCCAGTTTGGGACAGGTGAGCCCAGGTGACCCCAAATCTCAGTTCTCCCCTCCCCCACAAAGGTCAGAGAGCACCTGAGGGGGGGGAGGGGCAGGTGAGCCCCAGGTGTGCCCAGGTGAGCCCAGGTGAGCCCAGGTACCCCCAGGTGAGCCCAGGTGAGCTCAGGTACCCCCAGGTGAGCCCAGGTACCCCCAGGTGAGCCCAGGTGAGCCCAGGTACCCCCAGGTGAGCCCAGGTACCCCCAGGTGAGCCCAGGTGAGCCCAGGTGAGCTCAGGTACCCCCAGGTGTGCCCAGGACCCCCCAGGTGAGCTCAGGTACCCCCAGGTGTGCCCCAGGTGCTCTCAGGTGTGCCCAGGTGTGTTCCCCATCCCTGACTCACCTGTTCTGCTCTCCCCAGGTGCTCTCAGCTGCCCCCAGGTGCTCTCAGGTGTGCCCAGGACCCCCCCCAGGTACGTGCCCCACCCCTGCCCCGCCCAGGTACCCCCAGGTGTGCTCAGACCCCCCCAGGTGTGCTTAGAACCCCCCAGGTGTGTCCCAGGTGTGTCTTAGGTCTGTCAGGTGTCCCAGCTGTGTCTCACCTGTCCCTCCCCTGTCCCCAGGTGTGTCTCACCTGTCCCTCCCCTGTCCCCAGGTGTGTCTCACCTGTCCCTCACCTGTCCCCAGGTGTGTCTCACCTGTCCCTCACCTGTCCCCAGGTGTGTCTTACCTGTCCCTCACCTGTCCCCAGGTGTGTCTCACCTGTCCCTCCCCTGTCCCCAGGTGTGTCTCACCTGTCCCTCCCCTGTCCCCAGGTGTGTCTCACCTGTCCCTCCCCTGTCCCCAGGTGTGTCTCACCTGTCCCTCCCCTGTCCCCAGGTGTGTCTCACCTGTCCCTCACCTGTCCCTCACCTGTCCCCAGGTGTGTCTCACCTGTCCCTCACCTGTCCCTCCCCTGTCCCCAGGTGTGTCTCACCTGTCCCTCCCCTGTCCCCAGGTGTGTCTCACCTGTCCCTCACCTGTCCCTCACCTGTCCCCAGGTGTGTCTCACCTGTCCCTCACCTGTTCCCAGGACGCCCCCCCGGCCTCACCGGCACCGTGGAAGTGGAGTGTGAGGAGGAGGAGGAGGGCCCCGCGCACACAGGTGAGGCACGCCCAGGTGAGGGGCGGGGCAGGTGAGACCTGCACAGGTGAGGGGCGGGGCAGGTGAGGCCTGCACAGGTGAGGGGCGGGGCAGGTGAGACCTGCACAGGTGAGGGGTGGGGCAGGTGAGACCTGCACAGGTGAGGGGTGGAACAGGTGAAATCTGCACAGGTGAGGGGTAGAACAGGTGAGACCTGCACAGGTGAGGGGTGGAACAGGTGAGACCTGCACAGGTGAGGGGTGGAACAGGTGAGACCTGCACAGGTGAGGGGCAGGGCAGGTGAGGCTGGGGGGGCTCAGGTGAGGTTGGGGATGCTCAGGTGAGTCTCACCTGTGCCAGGTGAGGTCCCAGGTATGTCAGGTGAGGTCTCAAGTGTTTCTCACCTGTGCAGGTGCCGCGGCGCAGGTGAGGCTGGGGGGCTCAGGTGAGGTTAGGGATGCTCAGGTGAGTCTCACCTGTGCCAGGTGAGGTCCCAGGTGTGTCAGGTGTGTCTCACCTGTGCAGGTGCCGCGGCGCAGGTGAGGCTGGGGGTTCCCAGGTGAGGTTAGGGATGCTCAGGTGAGGCTGGGGGTTCCCAGGTGTGTCTCACCTGTGCCAGGTGTGTCTCACCTGTGCTCACCTGTGCAGGTGCCGCGGCGCAGGTGAGGCTGGGGGTTCCCAGGTGAGGCTGGGGGGGCTCAGGTGAGGTCCCAGGTGTGTCTCACCTGTGCTCACCTGTGCAGGTGCCGCGGCGCAGGTGAGGCTGGGGGTTCCCAGGTGAGGTTAGGGATGCTCAGGTGAGTCTCACCTGTGTCAGGTGTGTCTCACCTGTGCTCACCTGTGCAGGTGCCGCGGCGCAGGTGAGGCTGGGCCGCCCGGGCGCGCCCCCCCAGCATGAGGCGCCCCCTACCCAGCAGCCCCTGCGGCCGGGGGGGGGGGGCGGCCCCGGGGCCCCCCCGCCCCACCCCCACCCACCGCTGCACCCCCAGGTGAGTGGGGGAGGGGAGGAGAGGGGGGACCCCCAAAACGGCCCCAAAAATGCCCCAAAATCCCCAAAACTGACCCCAAAAATGGCCCAAAATCCCCCAAAACGGCCCCAAAAATCCCCCCCAGAACGGCCCCAAAATCCCAAAAACGGCCCCAAAAATGGCCCAAAATCACCAATAAACGGCCCCAAAAATCCCCCCAAAAACGGCCCCAAAAATGGCCCAAAATCACCAATAAACGGCCCCAAAAATCCCCCCAAAAACGGCCCCAAAAATGGCCCAAAATCACCAATAAACGGCCCCAAAAATCCCCCCAAAAACGGCTCAAAATCCCCAAAAATGGCCCCAAAAATGGCTGAAAAATGGCCCCAAAAATGGCTCAAAATCACCAAAAATGGCCCCAAAATTCCCAAAAATGGCTCAAAATCACCAAAAACGGCCCCCAAAATCCCCCCCAGAACGGCCCCAAAATCCCCCCCAAAAACGGCCCCAAAAATGGCCCAAAATCACCAAAAAACGGCCCCAAAATCCCCAAAAATGACCCCAAAAATGGCTCAAAAATCAACAAAAAATGGCCCCAAAATCCCCGAAATGACCCGAAAAATGGCTCAAAAATGGCACCAAAAATGGCCCCAAAATACCCAAAAATGACCCCAAAAATGGCTCAAAAATCACCAAAAAACGGCCCCAAAATCCCCAAAAATTACCCCAAAAATGGCTCCAAAATCCGCAAAAATGGCACCGAAAATGGCCCAAACTCCCCCAAACTCCCCCCAAAAATGGCTGCAAAATTCCCCCACAAATGGTCCTAAAATCCCCCAAAATCACCAAAAAATGATCCCAACATCCCCCAAAAGGATCCCAAAATACCCCAAAATGGTCCCAGAATCCCCCAGAAATGGCCCCAAAATCCCCAAAAATCCCCCCAGAAATGCCCTAAAAGTCACCGAAAATAGCCCCAAAATCCGCAGAAGTCCCCAAAAATGACCCCAAAAATGGCTCAAAAATCACCAAAAAAAACAGCTCCAAAATCCTCCAAAAATGGCTCAGAAATCGCCGAAAAATGGACCCAAAATCTCCCCCAGGAATGGCCCCAAAATCCCCAAAAATCCCCCAAAAGGGCCCCAAAATCCCCCCAAATGGTCCCAAAATCCCCCCAAATGGCCCCAAAATCCCCAAAAATTCCCCAGAAATGGCCCCAAAATGGCCCCAAAATCCCCAAAGATCACCAAGAAATGATCCCAAAACCCCCCAAAAAGCAGCCCCAAAATGGCCCCGAAATCCCCAAAACTCCCCCAGAAATGGCCCAAAATCCCCAAAAATCTCCCCAAAATGGCCCCAGAATCCCCAAAATAGCCAAAAAATTACGCCAAAATCCCTGAAAATCTCCCCAAAATGGCCCCAAAATTCCCCCCACAGATGGCCTTAAAATCCCCCAAAATCGCCAAAAAATGACCCCAAAATCCCACAAAAACAGCTCTAAAATGGCCCCAAAATCCCCAAAAATGGCCAAAAAACGACCCCAAAACCCCCCGAAAAACAGCCCCAAAATGGCTCCAAAATCCCCAAAATTCCCCCCAAAATTCCCCCTACAGATGGCTCCAAAATCCTCAAAAATCACCAAAAAATGGCCCCAAAATCCCCAAAATGGCCCCGAAATCCCCCAAAATGATCCCAAAATCCCCCAAAATGGCCCCAAAATCCCCCAAAAATGGCCCCAGAATCCCCAAAATCAGCAAAAAAATGACCCCAAAACACCCCAAGAAATGGCCCCAAAATGGCCCCAGAATTCCCCCCAAAATTGCCCCAAAACCCCCCCAAAACGGCCCCAAAATCCCCCAGAATTGCCCCAAAACCCGCCCAAAATTCCCCAAAATCCCCCAAACCACCCCAAAATTTCAGATGTTTTCCCTAAAACCCCAAATTTTTTTCTCAAATCCTCCCACAATCCCCCAAAATTCCCCAGAAATCCCCCCAAAATCTCCTAAAATCACCCTAAAATCCCCACAAAACCTCTCATAATCCTCTAAAATCTCATAAAATCTCCTGGAAATCTTCTAAAATCCCCCCCAAACCACCCCAAAATCCCAAATTTTCCCCTAGAAAACCCAAATTTTCCCAAAATCCCCTGAATTTTCCCCAAATCTCCAGGTGTCCTCGGGCAGGATGAGCGGCTCTTCTCAAATCCCCCCAAAACCCCCAAATTTCCCCCTAAAAACCCCAAATTTTCTCCTAAAAACCCCAATTTTTCCCCTAAAAACCCCCAAATTTTCCCTGAATTTTCCCAAAATCCCCCGATTTTGCCCCAAATCTGCCCTCCCCAGGTGCCCTCGGGCAGGATGAGCGGCTCCAGCCCCGTGTCCCTGTGTCCCTAAATCCCCGAAATCCCCCTGAAAACCCCAAATTTCCTCCTATAAACCCCAAATTTCCCTCTAAAAACCCCAAATTTCCCCCTAAAAACCCCAAATTTTCTGCTAAAAACCCCAAATTTTCTCCTAGAAGCCCCAAATTTTTTCCTAAAACCCCCAAATTTCTGTGAATTTCCCCAAAATCTCCTGTTTTTACCCTAAATCTCCCCTCCCCAGGTGCCCTCGGGCAGGATGAGCGGCTCCAGCCCCGTGTCCCTGTGTCACTGAAACTCCCCAAACCCCCTAAAATCCCCCCAAAATCCTCCCCAAAAACCCCAAATCTCCCCCTAAAACCCCCAAATTTCGCCCTAAAACCCCCAGATTTTCCCCTAAAAACCCCAGATTTTCCCAAAATCCCCTGGTTTTGCCCCAAATCTGCAGGTGCCCTCGGGCAGGATGAGCGGCTCCAGCCCCGTGTCCCTGTGTCCCCAAATCCCCGAAATCCCCCTGAAAACCCCAAATTTCCTCCTACAAACCCCAAATCTCCCCCTAAAAACCCCAAATTTCCCCCTAAAAACCCCAGATTTTCCCAAAATCCCCCGATTTTGCCCCAAATCTACAGGTGCCCTCGGGCAGGATGACCGGCTCCAGCCCTGTGTCCCTTTGTCCCTAAATCCCCCAAAACCCCAAATTTTCTGCTAAAAACCCCAAATTTTCTCCTAAAAACCCCAAATTTTTTCCTAAAACCCCCAAATTTCTGTGAATTTCCTCAAAATCTCCTGTTTTTACCCCAAATCTCCCCTCCCCAGGTGCCCTCGGGCAGGATGAGCGGCTCCAGCCCCGTGTCCCTGTGTCCCCAAATCCCCGAAATCCCCCTGAAAACCCCAAATTTCCTCCTACAAACCCCAAATCTCCCCCTAAAAACCCCAAATTTCCCCCTAAAAACCCCAGATTTTCCCAAAATCCCCTGGTTTTGCCCCAAATCTGCAGGTGCCCTCGGGCAGGATGACCGGCTCCAGCCCCGTGTCCCTGTGTCACTGAAACCCCCTAAACCCCCTAAAATCCCCCAAAATCCCCCCCAAAAACCCCAAATCTCCCCCTAAAAACCCAAATTTTCTCGTAAAACCCCCAAATTTTCTCCTAAAAACCCCAAATTTTTTCCTAAAACCCCCAAATTTCCGTGAATTTTCCCAAAATCCCCTGGTTTTGCCCCAAATCTGCAGGTGCCCTCGGGCAGGATGACCGGCTCCAGCCCCGTGTCCCTGTGTCCCTAAATCCCCCAAAATCCCCCCCAAAAACCCCAAATCTCCCCCTAAAACCCCCAGATTTTCCCCTAAAAACCCCAGATTTTCCCCTAAATCCCCCAAATTTCCCCCTAAAAACCCCAAATTTCCTCCTATAAACCCCAAATTTTCTCCTAAAAACCCCAAATTTTCCCAAAATCCCCTGGTTTTGCCCCAAATCTGCAGGTGCCCTCGGGCAGGATGAGCGGATCCAGCCCCGTGTCCCTGTGTCCCCAAACCCCCTAAAATCCCCCCAAAATCCCCCCCAAAACCCCAAATTTCCCCCTAAAACCCCCAAATTCCCTCCTAAAACCCCCAAATCTCCCCCTAAAAACCCCAAATTTCCCCCTAAAAACCCCAGATTTTCCCAAAATCCCCTGGTTTTGCCCCAAATCTGCAGGTGCCCTCGGGCAGGATGACCGGCTCCAGCCCCGTGTCCCTGTGTCACTGAAACCCCCTAAACCCCCTAAAATCCCCCAAAATCCCCCCTAAAAACCCCAAATCTCCCCCTAAAAACCCCAAATTTTCTCGTAAAACCCCCAAATTTTCTCCTAAAAACCCCAAATTTTTTCCTAAAACCCCCAAATTTCCGTGAATTTTCCCAAAATCCCCTGGTTTTGCCCCAAATCTGCAGGTGCCCTCGGGCAGGATGACCGGCTCCAGCCCCGTGTCCCTGTGTCCCTAAATCCCCCAAAATTCCCCCCAAAAACCCCAAATTTCCTCCTAAAAACCCCAAATCTCCCCCTAAAAACCCCAGGTTTTCCCCTAAAACCCCCAGATTTTCCCAAAATCCCCTGCTTTTGCCCCAAATCTGCAGGTGCCCTCGGGCAGGATGACCGGCTCCAGCCCCGTGTCCCCGGCCTCGTCCTCGGGGGGCTCCCCCGGCAGCCCCTCCCCCCCCGGGCCCCCCGGCCGGCCCCGCCCCCCGAGGGCCCCCCCGAGGGCCCCCCCGGCCCCCCCGAGCCCCCCTGGCTGTGGGAGCGGAGCCCGGCCGAGATCGCCGAGCAGGCCAAGCACGTAAGGGTTAACTGGTTATACTGGTTTGTACTGGTTTGTACTGGGAATGGGCTGGGAACGGGCTGGGAATGGTTATACTGGGCTATACTGGGTTATACTGGGCTATACTGGGCTATACTGGGTTATACTGGGTTATACTGGGCTATACTGGGTTATACTGGGCTATACTGGGTTATACTGGGTTATACTGGGCTATACTGGGCTATACTGGGTTATACTGGGCTATACTGGGCTATACTGGGTTATACTGGGCTATACTGGGTTATACTGGGTTATACTGGGCTATACTGGGTTATACTGGGCTATACTGGGCTATACTGGGTTATACTGGGTTATACTGGGCTATACTGGGCTATACTGGGTTATACTGGGCTATACTGGGTTATACTGGGTTATACTGGTTATACTGGGCTATACTGGGCTATACTGGGTTATACTGGGAGCGGAGCCCGGCCGAGATCGCCGAGCAGGCCAAGCACGTAAGGGTTAAACCATACTGGTTTGTACTGGTTTGTACTGGTTTTTACTGGTTTGTACTGGTTTGTACTGGGAATGGGCTGGGAACGGGCTGGGAATGGTTATACTGGGTTATACTGGGTTATACTGGGTTATACTGGGCTATACTGGGCTATACTGGGCTATACTGGGCTATACTGGGTTATACTGGATTATACTGGGCTATACTGGGCTATACTGGGTTATACTGGGTTATACTGGGTTATACTGGGTTATACTGGGCTAT
This sequence comes from Vidua chalybeata, assembly GCF_026979565.1. Taxonomy (NCBI): domain Eukaryota; kingdom Metazoa; phylum Chordata; class Aves; order Passeriformes; family Viduidae; genus Vidua; species Vidua chalybeata. Next base: position 220,032 of record NC_071566.1, read on the forward strand.
ACTGGGCTATACTGGGTTATACTGGGTTATACTGGGTTATACTGGGCTATACTGGGTTATACTGGGTTATACTGGGTTATACTGGCTATACTGGGTTATACTGGGTTATACTGGGTTATACTGGGTTATACTGGCTATACTGGGCTATACTGGGTTATACTGGGCTATACTGGGTTATACTGGGCTATACTGGGCTATACTGGGCTATACTGGGTTATACTGGTTATACTGGGCTATACTGGGTTATACTGGTTATACTGGGCTATACTGGGCTATACTGGGTTATACTGGGCTATACTGGATTATACTGGGTTATACTGGGCTATACTGGGTTATACTGGGTTATACTGGGTTATACTGGGAGCGGAGCCCGGCCGAGATCGCCGAGCAGGCCAAGCACGTAAGGGTTAACTGGTTATACTGGTTTGTACTGGTTTGTACTGGTTTGTACTGGGAATGGGCTGGGAATGGTTATACTGGGTTATGCTGGGTTATACTGGTTATACTGGGCTATACTGGGCTATACTGGGCTATACTGGGCTATACTGGGTTATACTGGGCTATACTGGGCTATACTGGGTTATACTGGGTTATACTGGGCTATACTGGGTTATACTGGGCTATACTGGGTTATACTGGGCTATACTGGGTTATACTGGGAGCGGAGCCCGGCCGAGATCGCCGAGCAGGCCAAGCACGTAAGGGTTAAACCATACTGGTTTGTACTGGTTTGTACTGGTTTGTACTGGGAATGGGCTGGGAATGGGCTGGGAATGGTTATACTGGGTTATACTGGGTTATACTGGGTTATACTGGGCTATACTGGTCTATACTGGGTTATACTGGGTTATACTGGGCTATACTGGGCTATACTGGATTATACTGGGTTATACTGGGCTATACTGGGTTATACTGGGCTATACTGGTCTATACTGGGTTATACTGGGTTATACTGGTCTATACTGGGTTATACTGGGTTATACTGGGTTATACTGGGCTATACTGGGCTATACTGGGTTATACTGGGCTATACTGGGTTATACTGGGTTATACTGGGTTATACTGGGCTATACTGGGCTATACTGGGCTATACTGGGTTATACTGGGTTATACTGGGTTATACTGGGCTATACTGGGCTATACTGGGCTATACTGGGTTATACTGGGTTATACTGGGCTATACTGGGCTATACTGGGCTATACTGGGTTATACTGGGTTATACTGGTTATACTGGGTTATACTGGTTATACTGGGCTATACTGGGTTATACTGGTTATACTGGGCTATACTGGTCTATACTGGGTTATACTGGTTATACTGGGTTATACTGGGTTATACTGGGTTATACTGGGCTATACTGGGCTATACTGGGCTATACTGGGTTATACTGGGTTATACTGGGTTATACTGGGTTATACTGGGCTATACTGGGCTATACTGGGCTATACTGGGTTATACTGGGTTATACTGGGCTATACTGGGCTATACTGGGTTATACTGGGTTATACTGGTTATACTGGGTTATACTGGTTATACTGGGCTATACTGGGTTATACTGGTTATACTGGGCTATACTGGTCTATACTGGGTTATACTGGTTATACTGGGTTATACTGGGTTATACTGGTTATACTGGGCTATACTGGGCTATACTGGGCTATACTGGGTTATACTGGGTTATACTGGGTTATACTGGTTATACTGGGCTATACTGGGTTATACTGGGCTATACTGGGCTATACTGGGCTATACTGGGTTATACTGGGCTATACTGGATTATACTGGGTTATACTGGGCTATACTGGGTTATACTGGGTTATACTGGGAGCGGAGCCCGGCCGAGATCGCCGAGCAGGCCAAGCACGTAAGGGTTAACTGGTTATACTGGTTTGTACTGGTTTGTACTGGTTTGTACTGGGAATGGGCTGGGAATGGTTATACTGGGTTATGCTGGGTTATACTGGGTTATACTGGGCTATACTGGGCTATACTGGGCTATACTGGGTTATACTGGGCTATACTGGGCTATACTGGGTTATACTGGGTTATACTGGGCTATACTGGGTTATACTGGGCTATACTGGGTTATACTGGGCTATACTGGGTTATACTGGGTTATACTGGGTTATACTGGGTTATACTGGGTTATACTGGTTATACTGGGCTATACTGGGCTATACTGGGTTATACTGGGTTATACTGGCTATACTGGGTTATACTGGGCTATACTGGGTTATACTGGGCTATACTGGGTTATACTGGGTTATGCTGGGCTATACTGGGTTATACTGGGCTATACTGGGTTATATTGGGTTACACTGGGTTATACTGGTTTGGACTGGTTTGAACTGGTTTGGACTGGTTTGGACTGGTTGGGCGTTGTGGGGGACTGGGACAAACTGGGAGGGACTGGGGATGGAACTGGGGATGGAACTGGGGGGATTTTGGGGTTTTTGGGGTTTTTTTGTTCCAAAAATCACCTGAGCTCACCTGTCCCACCTGTCCCACCTGTCTCACCTGTCCCACCTGTCCCTCACCTGTCTCACCTGTCTCACCTGAGCTCACCTGTGCTCACCTGCCCCTCACCTGTCTCACCTGTGCTCACCTGTCCCACCTGTGCTCACCTGTCTCACCTGTCCCACCTGTCCCACCTGTCTCACCTGTCTCACCTGTCTCACCTGTCCCTCACCTGTCTCACCTGTCTCACCTGAGCTCACCTGTGCTCACCTGCCCCTCACCTGTCTCACCTGTGCTCACCTGTCTCACCTGTGCTCACCTGTGCTCACCTGTCTCACCTGTGCTCACCTGTCCCACCTGTGCTCACCTGTCTCACCTGTCTCACCTGTCCCCAGGTGAAGCCGAGGTTTTTGAGCAAAATAACCTCAATTTACTCAATTTTTGGTATAAAATTTTGGGGTTTTTTGCCATTTTTTTGGGGTTTTTTTTGCCTTACCTGTCCCCACCTGCCCCTCACCTGTCTCACCTGTCTCACCTGTCTCACCTGTCTCACCTGTCTCACCTGTGCTCACCTGTCCCACCTGTCTCACCTGTGCTTATCTGTCCCCAGCCTTTAGATGTTTTTGAGCAAAGTGACCCCAATTTATTCCATTTTTGGGATAAAATTTTGGGGTTTTTTGCCATTTTTTCGGGTTTTTTTTTTTGCCTCACCCGTCTCACCTGTCCCCACCTGTGCTCACCTGTGCAGGAGGCCGAGGTGGAGCACCGCGTGGCCGAGATGAAGCGCGAGGGTTTCTGGTCGCTGCGGCGCCTGCCCAAGGTGCCCGAGCCGGCGCGGCCCAAGGTGCACTGGGACTACCTGTGCGAGGAGATGCAGTGGCTGGCCGCCGACTTCGCCCAGGAGAGGCGCTGGAAGAGGGGCGTGGCCAGGAAGGTAACGCACCTGGGCACACCTGGGCACACCTGGCAGAAATCTGGGTGAAAATCGGGCGAAAATTGGGAGTTTTTTGGGGATTTTTGGTCTCCTGGAACACCTGTGGTGGCATCTCAGGTGGGTTTTGAACACCTGGAGAAGGTCAGGTCACACCTGGGCACACCTGTGAACACCTGGGAGAAATACCAGTGAAGTTTGGGAGAAATTTGGGTGAAATTCGGGTGAGTTTTGGGTGTTTCTCGGGGATTTTTGGTCACCTGGAGCACCTGTGGTGGCATCTCAGGTGGGTTTTGAGCACCTGGAGAAGCTCAGGTGACACCTGGGCACACCTGGGCACACCTGTGAACACCTGGGAGAAATTGGGGTGAAAATTGGGTGAAATTCGGGCGATTTTTGGGAGTTTTTTGGTCACCTGGAGCACCTGTGGTGGCATCTCAGGTGGGTTTTGAACACCTGGAGCTGCTCAGGTCCCACCTGGGCACACCTGGGCACACCTGGGGGAAATTTGGGTGAAAATTGGGCGAAATTCGGGCAAAATTCGGGTGAGTTTTGGCAGTTTCTCGGGGATTTTTGGTGGCCTGGAGCACCTGTGGTGGTATCACAGGTGGGTTTTGAACACCTGGAGAAGGTCAGGTGACACCTGGGCACACCTGGGCACACCTGGGCACACCTGTGAACACCTGGGAGAAATTGGGGTGAAAATTGGGTGAAATTCGGGCGATTTTTGGGAGTTTTTTGGTCACCTGGAGCACCTGTGGTGGCATCTCAGGTGGGTTTTGAACACCTGGAGAAGCTCAGGTGATACCTGGGCACACCTGTGAACACCTGGGAGAAATACCAGTGAAATTTGGGAGAAATTTGGGTGAAATTCGGGTGAGTTTTGGCAGTTTTTTGGTGATTTTTGGTCACCTGGAGCACCTGTGGTGGTATCACAAGTGGGTTTTGAGCACCTGGAGAAGCTCAGGTGACACCTGGGCACACCTGGGCACACCTGGGCACACCTGGGCACACCTGGGAGAAATTCCAGTGAAATTCGGGCAAAATTTGTTGAAATTTGGGTGAGTTTTGGGAGTTTTTTGGGGAGTTTTGGTCACCTGGAGCACCTGTGGTGGCATCTCAGGTGGGTTTGAGCACCTGGAGCTGCTCAGGTGATATCTGGGCACACCTGGACACACCTCTCTCTCACACCTGTGTTTCACACTTGTCTCACACCTGTCTTTCACCTGTGTCTCACACCTGTCTTTCACACCTGTCTCACCTGTCTCTTACCTGTATCTCACACCTGTCTCTCACACCTGTCTCACCTGTCTCACCTGCCCAGGTGGTGCGGATGGTGATGCGGCACCACGAGGAGCAGCGGGGTCGGGGTGTCTGGTGTCACACCTGTATCTCTCACACCTGTCTCACACCTGTCTCACCTGTCTCTTACCTGTATCTCACACCTGTCTCTCACACCTGTCTCACCTGTCTCACCTGTCTCACCTGTCTCACCTGCCCAGGTGGTGCGGATGGTGATGCGGCACCACGAGGAGCAGCGGGGTCGGGCTGTCTGTGCTGTCACACCTGTCTCACACCTGTCTCTCACACACACCTGTGTCACACCTGTCTCACCTGTCTCTCACACCTGTACCTCACCTGTATCTCTCACCTGTCTCACCTGTCTCACCTGTATCTCTCACCTGTCTCACCTGTCTCACCTGCCCAGGTGGTGCGGATGGTGATGCGGCACCACGAGGAGCAGCGGGGTCGGGCTGTCTGTGCTATCACACCTGTCTCACACCTGTCACACCTGTCTCACCTGTCTCACCTGTCTCTCACCTGTCTCACCTGCGCAGGTGGTGCGGATGGTGATGCAGCACCACGAGGAGCAGCGGGGTCGGGCTGTCTGTGCTGTCACACCTGTCTCACACCTGTCACACCTGTATCTCTCACACCTGTCTCACACCTGTGTCTCTCACCTGTCTCACCTGCGCAGGTGGTGCGGATGGTGCTGCGGCACCACGAGGAGCAGCGGGGTTGGGCTGTCTGTGCTATCACACCTGTCTCACACCTGTCACACCTGTGTCTCTCACCTGATCCTCACCTGTGTCTCTCACCTGTCTCACCTGCGCAGGTGGTGCGGATGGTGATGCGGCACCACGAGGAGCAGCGGCAGCGCCAGGAGCGCGCCAAGCGCGAGGAGCAGGCCAAGCTGCGCCGCGTGGCCGCCGCCATCGCCCGCGAGGTGCGCCACTTCTGGAGCAGCGTCGAGAAGGTACCCACCGCACCTGGGCGCACCTGGGCACACCTGGGGGCACACCTGGGGGCACACCTGGGGATGCATGGGGGTGCATGGGGACACCTGGGGGGCACATAGGATACACCTGGGCACACCTGGGGACACCTGGGGGCACACCTGGGCACACCTGGGGGCACACCTGGGCACACCTTGGGGACATCTCAAGGACACCTGGGCACACCTGGGCACACCTGGGGGTGCATGGGGACACCTGCGGGCACCTGGGGTACACCTGGGATAGACCTGGGCACACCTGGGGGCACCTGGGGGTGCATGGAGACACCTGGGGGCACATAGGATACACCTGGGATAGACCTGGGCACACCTGGGGGCAGCTGGGGGTGCATGGGGACACCTGGGGGCACATAGGATACACCTGGGCATACCTGGGGGCACCTGGGGATGCATGGAGACACCTGGGGGCACATAGGATACACCTGGGCACACCTGGGGGTGCATGGGGACACCTGGGGGCACATAGGATACACCTGGGCATACCTGGGGGCACACCCGGGGGCACCTGGGGGTGCATGGGGACACCTGGGGGCACCTGGGGTACACCTGGGATAGACCTGGGCACACCTGGGGGCACCTGGGGGTGCATGGGGACACCTGGGGGCACACCTGGGGGTGCATGGGAACACCTGCGGGCACCTGGGGTACACCTGGGATAGACCTGGGCACACCTGGGGGCACCTGGGGGCACATGGGGGCACCTGGGGACACATAGGATACACCTGGGGGCACCTGGAACACACTTGGGCACACCTGGGGACACACCTGGGGGCACATGGGGACATATAGGATATACCTGGGCACACCTGAGGGCGCATGGGGACACCTTGGCGCACCTGGGCACACCTGGGGACACACCTGGGGGCACATGGGGGCACATAAGGGCACATAGGATACAACTGGGCACACCTGGGCACACCTGGGGACACATCTGGGGGTGCATGGGGACACCTGGGAGCGCACCTGGGGGCACATCTGAGGACACCTGGGGGCGCATGAGGACACCTGGGGCACACCTGGGCCCACCTGGGGGCACATCTGGGGGCACCTGGCATAGAACTGGGGGCAAGTGGGACACACCTGGGCACGCCTGGGGGGCACATAGGATACGCCCAGGCGCACCTGGGGACACCTGGGGGCACACCTGGGCACACCCGGGATACACCAGAGGACACCTGGGAGCATCTGGGGCACACCTGGGACACACTGGGGGCAGGTCAGTACACCTGGGACACACCTGTGCATATCAGGGCACACCTCGGCACAGCTGGCAACAGGTAAGTACACCTGGGCACACCTGAGCACACCTGGGCACACCTGGGCACACACTGGGGTACGCTTTGATGACCACTGCTGACCATCCCTGACCATCACTGACCATCACTGACCATCACTGACCATCGCTGACCATCGCTGACCATCACTGACCATCACTGACCACTGCTGACCATCACTGACCACTGCTGACCATCACTGACCATCGCTGACCATCGCTGACCATCACTGACCACTGCTGACCATCACTGACCATCGCTGACCATCACTGACCACTGCTGACCATCACTGACCATCGCTGACCATCGCTGACCACTGCTGACCATCACTGACCATCACTGACCATCACTGACCATCGCTGACCATCGCTGACCATTGCTGACCATCACTGACCATCACTGACCATCACTGACCATCGCTGACCATCGCTGACCATCGCTGACCATCACTGACCATCGCTGACCATCGCTGACCATCGCTGACCATCGCTGACCACTGCTGACCATCACTGACCATCGCTGACCATCGCTGACCATCACTGACCATCACTGACCACTGCTGACCATCACTGACCATCGCTGACCATCGCTGACCACTGCTGACCATCACTGACCATCGCTGACCATCACTGACCATCACTGACCACTGCTGACCATCACTGACCACTGCTGACCATCACTGACCATCGCTGACCATCGCTGACCACTGCTGACCATCACTGACCATCGCTGACCATCGCTGACCATCGCTGACCATCGCTGACCATCGCTGACCATTGCTGACCATCACTGACCATCACTGACCATCACTGACCATCGCTGACCATCGCTGACCATCGCTGACCATCACTGACCATCGCTGACCATCGCTGACCATCGCTGACCATCGCTGACCACTGCTGACCATCACTGACCATCGCTGACCATCGCTGACCATCACTGACCATCACTGACCACTGCTGACCATCACTGACCATCGCTGACCATCGCTGACCACTGCTGACCATCGCTGACCATCGCTGACCATCGCTGACCATCGCTGACCATCGCTGACCATCACTGACCATCACTGACCATCGCTGACCATCGCTGACCATCGCTGACCATCGCTGACCATCGCTGACCATCGCTGACCATCACTGACCATCGCTGACCATCGCTGACCATCGCTGACCACTGCTGACCATCACTGACCATCGCTGACCATCACTGACCATCGCTGACCATCACTGACCATCACTGACCATCACTGACCACTGCTGACCATCGCTGACCATCGCTGACCATCACTGACCATCACTGACCACTGCTGACCATCACTGACCATCGCTGACCATCACTGACCATCACTGACCATCGCTGACCATCCCTGACCATCACTGACCACTGCTGACCATCACTGACCATCGCTGACCATCGCTGACCATCGCTGACCATCACTGACCATCACTGACCATCACTGACCATCACTGACCACTGCTGACCATCACTGACCATCGCTGACCATCACTGACCATCACTGACCATCGCTGACCATCCCTGACCATCACTGACCACTGCTGACCATCACTGACCATCACTGACCATCACTGACCATCACTGACCATCGCTGACCATCACTGACCATCGCTGACCATCGCTGACCATCACTGACCATCGCTGACCATCACTGACCACTGCTGACCATCACTGACCATCGCTGACCATCACTGACCACTGCTGACCATCACTGACCATCGCTGACCATCGCTGACCATCACTGACCATCGCTGACCATCGCTGACCATCGCTGACCATCGCTGACCATCCCTGACCATCACTGACCACTGCTGACCATCACTGACCATCGCTGACCATCACTGACCATCACTGACCATCACTGACCATCACTGACCATCACTGACCATCACTGACCACTGCTGACCATCACTGACCATCACTGACCATCACTGACCATCACTGACCATCGCTGACCATCACTGACCATCGCTGACCATCACTGACCATCACTGACCACTGCTGACCATCCCTGACCATCACTGACCATCGCTGACCATCGCTGACCATCACTGACCATCACTGACCACTGCTGACCATCACTGACCATCACTGACCATCACTGACCATCCCTGACCATCGCTGACCATCGCTGACCATCACTGACCATCACTGACCATCACTGACCATCACTGACCATCGCTGACCATCGCTGACCATCACTGACCATCCCTGACCATCACTGACCATCGCTGACCATCGCTGACCATCACTGACCATCACTGACCATCACTGACCATCACTGACCACTGCTGACCATCCCTGACCATCGCTGACCATCACTGACCATCACTGACCATCACTGACCACTGCTGACCATCACTGACCATCCCTGACCATCGCTGACCATCACTGACCATCACTGACCACTGCTGACCATCGCTGACCATCCCTGACAGTGTCACAGGTGTCCTGGGCAGGCACTCAGGTGGTCGGGTGGGTGCACAGGTGAGCACACAGGTGGGTGGATGAGCACACAGGTGAGCACACAGGTGGGTGGATGAGCACACAGGTGGGTGGATGAGCACACAGGTGAGCAAACAGGTGGGTGGATGAGCACACCGGTGCCCAGGTGGGCGCACAGGTAAGCACACAGGTGGGTGGATGAGCGCACAGGTGGGTGGATGAGCACACAGGTGAGCAAACGGGTGGATGAGCACACGGGTGGGTGGATGAGCACATGGGTGGGTGAGCACACAGGTGAGCACACAGGTGGGTGGATGAGCACACAGGTGAGCAAACAGGTGGGTGGATGAGCGCACAGGTGGGTGGACGAGCACACAGGTGAGCACCCCGGTGCCCAGGTGGGCGCACAGGTGAGCACACAGGTGGGTGGATGAGCGCACAGGTGGGTGGACGAGCACACAGGTGAGCACACAGGTGGGTGGATGAGCACACAGGTGAGCACACAGGTGGGTGGATGAGCACACAGGTGGGTGGACGAGCACACAGGTGAGCACCCCGGTGCCCAGGTGAGCACACCGGTGCCCAGGTGAGCACCCCGGTGCCCAGGTGAGCACACAGGCACACAGGTGAGCACACAGGTGCCCAGGTGAGCACACCGGTGGGTGGATGAGCGCACAGGTGAGCACGCAGGCACACAGGTGAGCACCCCGGTGCCCAGGTGGGCGCCCAGGTGAGCCCCGCCACGCCCTCGCGCAGGTGGTGCAGTTCAAGCAGCAGTCGCGCCTGGAGGAGAAGCGCAAGAAGGCGCTGGACCTGCAGCTCGACTTCATCGTGGGCCAGACCGAGCGCTACTCGCACCTGCTGAGCCGCAGCCTCAACGCGCCCCGCCCGCGCCCCGCCCTCACCTGCGCAGGTGCGCGCCCCCGGGCACCGCCCGCGCCGCTCGCGGGGGGGGGGAGAGGGAACACCTGGGGGGGAGAGAGGGCACCTGGGGGGGAGAGAGAACACCTGGGGGGGAGTGGGAACACCTGGGAGAGAGAACACCTGGGGGATAGAGGGCACCTGGGGAGAGAGAGAACACCTGGGGGGAGAGAGAACACCTGGGGGGAGAGAGAACACCTGGGGAGAGAGAGAACACCTGGGGGGATAGAGGGCACCTGGGGAGAGAGAGAGAACACCTGGGGAGAGAGAGAGAACACCTGGGGGGGATAGAGGGCACCTGGGGGGAGAGAGAACACCTGGGGAGAGAGAGAACACCTGGGGAGAGAGAACACCTGGGGGGGTTTGGGGTCACCTGGAGGGGTTTGGGGTCACCTGGAGGGGTTTGGGGTCACCTGGGGGGGTTTGGGGTTACCTGGGGGGGTTTGGGGTTACCTGGGGGGGTGGGGGAAGGGTTTGGGGATCACCTGTGGGGTCTGGGAGGGGTTCAGGTGTCACCTGTTGGTGCCCAGGTGTCACCCATGAGTGCCCAGGTGTCACCCATGGGTGCCCAGGTGTCACCCATGGGTGCCCAGGTGTCACCTGTGGGTGCTCAGGTGTCACCTGTGGGTGCTCAGGTATCACCCGTGGGTGCCCAGGTGTCACCTGTGGGTGCCCAGGTGTCACCCGTGGGTGCTCAGGTGTCACCCGTGGGTGCCCAGGTGTCACCTGTGGGTGCCCAGGTGTCACCCGTGGGTGCTCAGGTGTCACCTGTGGGTGCCGAGGTGTCACCTGTGGGTGCTCAGGTGTCACCTGTGGGTGCTCAGGTGTCACCCATGGGTGCTCAGGTGTCACCTGTGGGTGCTCAGGTGTCACCCGTGGGTGCTCAGGTGTCACCCATGGGTGCTCAGGTGTCACCTGTGAGTGCTCAGGTGTCACCCATGGGTGCTCAGGTGTCACCTGTGGGTGCTCAGGTGTCACCTGTGGGTGCTCAGGTGTCACCCGTGGGTGCTCAGGTGTCACCTGTGAGTGCTCAGGTGTCACCTGTGGGTGCTCAGGTGTCACCTGTGGGTGCTCAGGTATCACCTGTGGGTGCTCAGGTGTCACCTGTGGGTGCTCAGGGAGGCCCAGGTGTCACCCATGGGTGCCCAGGTGTCACCTGTGCCCCCCAGGTGTCCCAGCTCTCACCTGTCCTCTCCTTTGCAGCCCCGGCCGAGAGCCCCCCCCGGCCCCTCGGGGACCTCCTGGGCTCCCTCCCTCCACAGGTACCGCCCCTCCCCCCACAGGTACCACCCCTCCCCCCACAGGTACCGCCCCTCCCCCACCCCCCACAGGTACCGCCCCTCCCCCCACAGGTACCGCCCCTCCCCCTCCCCCCACAGGTACCGCCCCTCCCCCCGCAGGTACCGCCCCTCCCCCCACAGGTACCGCCCCTCCCCCACCCCCCGCAGGTACCGCCCCTCCCCCACCACACCTGTCCTCTCCCCCCCTCACCTGTCTCCTCCCCGTTTTACCTGTTCCCATCTCTCTCACCTGTCGCACTCTCACTTGTCCATCTCTCACCTGTCCCACTCTTACGTGTCCCATTCTCACCTGTCCCATTCTCACCTGTCCCCTCCCCCACTCTCACCTGTCTCATCTGTGTCTCACCTGTCTCTCACATGTCAGTCTCTCACCTGTGTCTCACCTGTGTCTCACCTGTCTCAGTCTCACCTGTGCTAGTCTTACCTGTCCGTGTCTCCCGTCTGTCTCTCACCTGTGTCTCACCTGTTCGTGTCTCACCTGTCTGTGTCTTACCTGTCCCTGTCTCACGTGTCCCCTCCACCAGTCTCACCTGTGTCTCTCTCACCTGTCTGTCTCACCTGTCTCTCACCTGTGTCTCACCTGTGTCTCACCTGTCTCTCACCTGTGTCTCACCTGTGTCTCACCTGTGTCTCACCTGTCCATGTCTCACCTGTCCATGTCTCACCTGTGTCTCACCTGTCCATGTCTCACCTGTGTCTCTCACCTGTCCATGTCTCACCTGTGTCTCACCTGTCTCTCACCTGTGTCTCTCTCACCTGTCCATGTCTCACTTGTGTCTCTCTCACCTGTCCATGTCTCACCTGTGTCTCTCTCACCTGTCCATGTCTCACCTGTGTCTCTCTCACCTGTCCATGTCTCACCTGTGTCTCTCTCACCTGTCCATGTCTCACTTGTGTCTCTCTCACCTGTCCATGTCTCACCTGTGTCTCTCTCACCTGTCCATGTCTCACCTGTGTCTCTCTCACCTGTCCATGTCTCACCTGTGTCTCACCTGTGCCCTCCCCAGGTGCTGCGGCGGGGCCGGGACCCTCCCCCGCCCTGGGGGCCGCGCGAGGAGGACGAAGAGTTCGAGGCTGAGGAGGAGGAGGGTGAGGGGGAGGGGACGGGGGACAGGTGAGGGTGGGACAGGTGAGGGTGGGACAGGTGAGACACAGGTGAGGGTAGGACAGGTGAGGGTGGGACAGGTGAGGGTGGGACAGGTGAGAGGGGACAGGTGAGAGTGGGACAGGTGAGGGTGGGACAGGTGAGGGTGGGACAGGTGAGAGGGGACAGGTGAGAGTGGGACAGGTGAGAGGGGACAGGTGAGAGTGGGACAGGTGAGAGGGGACAGGTGAGAGTGGGACAGGTGAGGGTGGGACAGGTGAGGGTGGGACAGGTGAGAGATGGACAGGTGAGAGTGGGACAGGTGAGAGGGGACAGGTGAGAGATGGACAGGTGAGAGGGGACAGGTGAGAGGGGGGAGTGGACAGGTGAGGGTGGGATGGGGGAGGGGACATACCTGGAGTGCACACGGCCGGTTTGGTGCCATTTGTTCCCATTTTGGTCCCGTTTGGTGCCATTTTGGTGCCATTTTGATGCTTTTTGATGCCATTTTGTTCCCGTTTTGGTGCCATTTTTTCCCATTTTGGTGCCCTTTTGGTGCCATGTGGTGCCATTTGGTGCCTTTGGTGCCATTTTGGTGCCATTTGGTGCCATTTTGGTGCTTTTTGGTCCCATTTTGTTTCCATTTTGGTGCCATTTTGGTGCAATTTTTTCCCATTTTGTTTCCATTTTGGTGCCATTTTTTCCCATTTTGTTTCCATTTTGGTGCCATTTTTTCCCATTTTTTCCCATTTTGGTGCCATTTGGACCCATTTTTTCCCTTTTTTTCCCATTTTGGTGCCATTTTTTCCCATTTTGGTGCCATTTGGACCCATTTTTTCCCATTTTGTTCCCATTTTGGTGCCATTTGGTGCCATTTTGGTGCCATTTTGGTGCCCTTTGGTGACCCCGGTGCCCCCAGGTGAGGATGAGGAGGAGACGATCGCGGCCCAGGAGCGCCTGGAGGGCGACGTCGATCACCAGCAGGAGCTGGACGACCTGGCCAGGGAGGGTAAGGGCCAGAAACGCCCCAAAATCACCCCAAAAATACCCAAAATCACCCCAAAACCCCCAGCAGGAGCTGGACGAGTTGGCCAGGGAGGGTAAGGGACAAAAAAAGCCCAAAATTACCAAAAAAATCACCCCAAAAATACCCCAAAGTCACCCCAAAACCCCCAGCAGGAGCTGGATGCGCTGGCCAGGGAGGGTAAGGGACAAAAAAAGCCCAAAATTACCAAAAAAATCACCCCAAAAATACCCCAAAGTCACCCCAAAACCCCCAGCAGGAGCTGGATGCGCTGGCCAGGGAGGGTAAGGGACAAAAACACCCCAAAATCACCCCAAATCACCCCAAAAATACCCCAAATCACCCCAAAATGACCCCAAAATCAACCCCAAATCACCCCAAAATCACCCCAAAAATACCCCAAAGTCACCCCAAAACCCCCATCAGGAGCTGGACGACCTGGCCAGGGAGGATAAGGGACAAAAACACCCCAAATAACCCCAAAAATACCCCAAATCACCCCAAAATGACCCCAAAATCACCCCCAAAATCACCCCAAAAATACCCCAAAATCAGCTAAAATCACCCCAAAGTCACCCCAGAATCACCCAAAAAATACCCAAAATCACCCCAAAAACACCCAAAATCACCTAAAATAACCCCAAATTACCCAAAATCACTCAAAATCACCCCAAAATAACCCCAAAATCACCCCAAAAATACCCCCAAATCACCTGAAATTACCCAAATCCCCCAGCAGGAGCTGGATGAGCTGGCCAGGGAGGGTAAGGGCCAGAAACACCCAAAAATAGCCAAAATCACCCCAAAATCACCCAAAAAATACCCCAAATCACCCAAATATCACCCAAAATTACCCAAAATAACCCCAAATCAACCCAAAATTACCCCAAATCACCCCAAAATTACCCAAAATCTCCCAAAATTACCCCAGAAATACCCAAAATCACCCCAAAATCACCCCAAATCACCCAAAAAATACCCAAAATCACCCCAAATACCCCAAAATTACCCAAAATAACCCCAAATCAACCCAAAATTACCCCAAATCACCCCAAAATTACCCAAAATCTCCCAAAATTAACCCAGAAATACCCAAAATCACCCCAAAATCACCCCAAATCACCCCAAAAATACCCAAAATCACCCCAAATACCCCAAAATTACCCAAAATAACCCCAAATCAACCCAAAATTACCCCAAATCACCCCAAAATTACCCAAAATCTCCCAAAATTACCCCAGAAATACCCAAAATCACCCCAAAATCACCCCAAAATTACCCAAAATCTCCCAAAATTACCCCAGAAATACCCAAAATCACCCCAAAATTACCCCAAAATCAGCTAAAATCACCCAAAATCTCCCAAAATTACCCAAAATCTCTCAAAATTACCCCAGAAATACCCAAAATCACCCCAAAATCAGCTAAAATCACCCAAAATCTCCCAAAATTACCCCAAAACTACCCAAAATCACCCCAAAATTACCCCAAAATCAGCTAAAATTACCCAAAATCTCCCAAAATTACCCCAGAAATACCCAAAATCACCCCAAAATTACCCCAAAATCAGCTAAAATTACCCAAAATCTCCCAAAATTACCCCAGAAATACCCAAAATCACCCCAAAATTACCCCAAAATCAGCTAAAATCACCCAAAATCTCCCAAAATTACCCCAGAAATACCCAAAATCACCCCAAAATCACCGCAAACCCCCAGCAGGAGCTGGACGGGTTGGCCAGGGAGGGTGAGGGACAGAAACATCCCAAAAATAGCCAAAATCACCCCAAAATCGCCTCAAAACACCCCAAAATCAACTTGAAATATCCCGGAATAATTAAAAATGGTCCCAAAGTGCCCCAAAAACCACCTGAAACCCCAAAAATGTCCAAAAATTAGCCCCAAAAATCCCAAAAAATCCACCTGAGACCCCAAAAATCACCCCAAAATCAACCTGAAACCCCAAAAATGTCCAAAAATCACCCCAAAATCACCCCAAAGTGCCCCAAAATCCACCTGAAACCCCAAAAAACGTCCAAAAATCTCCCCAAAATCTACCTGGAACCCCCAAAAATGTCCAAAAATCCCCCCAAAATCACCCCAAAGTGCCCCAAAATCCACCTGAAACCCCAAAAAACGTCCAAAAATCATCCCAAAATCCACCTGGAACCCCCAAAAATGTCCAAAAAATCCCAAAAAATCAACCTGAAACCCCAAAAATGTCCAAAAATCACCCCAAAATCCACCTGAAACCCCAAAAATGTCCAAAAATCAGCCCAAAAAATCCCAAAAAATCAACCTGAAACCCCAAAAATGTCCAAAAATCACCCCAAAATCCACCTGAAACCCTAAAAATGTCCCAAAATTAGCCCCAAAAATCCCAAAAAATCCACCTGAGACCCCAAAAATCACCCCAAAATCAACCTGAAACCCTAAAAATGTCCAAAAATCACCCCAAAATCACCCCAAAGTGCCCCAAAATCCACCTGAAACCCCAAAAAACGTCCAAAAATCTCCCCAAAATCTACCTGGAACCCCCAAAAATGTCCAAAAATCAGCCCAAAATCCACCTGGAACCCCCAAAAATGTCCAGAAATCCCCCCAAAATCACCCCAAAGTGCCCCAAAATCCACCTGAAACCCCAAAAAATGTCCAAAAAATCCCAAAAAATCAACCTGAAACCCCAAAAACGTCCAAAAATCATCCCAAAATCACCTCAAAGTGCCCCAAAATCAGCTCTAAAATGCCAAAATGACCCAAAATGTTTCAAAATCAGCCCTAAATGCCCTAAAATGATTTTCAGATCAAGCCTGAAATTCAAAAATGAACCAAAATGACCCAAAATCAGCTCTAAAACTCCAAAATGACCCAAAAATACCCCAAAAATCAACCCTAAAGCCCAAAAATGAACCAAGATGACCCAAAATCAACTTTTAAAACCCCAAAATTACCCCAAAATACCCCAAAATCAACCCTAAAACCTGGAAATGAACCCCAAAATTACCCAAAATCAACCTTTAAAATCCCAAAATGACCCGAAAATATCCCAAAATCAACCCTAAAACCCGAAATGATCCAAAATTCCCTCCAAAAACTCCAAAATGCCCCAAAATCAGCCCCAAAAAAATCCCAGAATCAGCCCAAAAGGCCCCAAAATTGTCCCAAAAAATCCCAAAGTCCGCCTTAAAGGCCCCAAAATGCCCCAAAATCAGCCCAAAAAATCCCTAAATCTGCCCAAAATATCCCAAAATCAGCCCAGAATCAGCCCAAAAAAAAAAATATCCCAAAGTCCACCTAAAATACCCCAAAATCAGCCCAAAAAAATCAGAAAATCAGCCTTAAACAATCCCAAAACGCCCCAAAATCAGCCCAAAAATCCCAAAATGCCCAAAATGCCCCAAAATCATCCCAAAAAATCCCAAATTCACCTCCAAAATGCCCAAAAATCTGCCCAAAGAATCCCAAAATCTGCCCTAAACAATCCCAAAATGCCCCAAAATCAGCCCAAAAAAATTCAGAATCTGCCCAAAATGTCCCAAAATGTTTGAACATCACCCCAAAAAAATCCCCAAATCAGCTCCAAAAATCCCAAAATGCCCAAAATGCCCCAAAATCCACCCAAAATGCCCCAAAATCATCCCAAAAATCCCAAATTCAGCTCCAAAATGCCCCAAAATCAGCCCCAAAAAATCCCAAATCAGCCCAAACAATCCGAAAATGCCCCAAAATGCCCCAAAATGCCCCAAAATCAGCCCAAAAAATCCCAAATTCAGCCCAAAATGCCCCAAAATCAACCCAAAAAATCCCAAAATCCGCCCGAAATGCCCCAAAATCAGCCTAAACAATCCCAAAATCAGCTCCAAAAACTCCAAAATCGGCCCAAAAAATCCCAAAATCTGCCTAAAGTAACCCAAAATGCCCCAAAATCATCCCAAAAAATCCCAAATCAGCCCCAAACAATCCCAAAATGCCCCAAAATCATCCCAAAAAATCCCAAAATCTGCCCTAAATACCCCAAAATCATCCCAAAAAATCCCAAATCAGCCCCAAACAATCCCAAAATGCCCCAAAATCAACCCAAAAAATCCCCAAATCCGCCCGAAATGCTTCAAAATCAGCCTAAACAATCCCAAAATCAGCTCCAAAAACTCCAAAATCGACCCCAAAAATCCCAAAATCTGCCTAAAATAACCCAAAATGCCCCCAAATCAGCCCAAAAATCCCAAAATCTGCCCTAAATGCCCCAAAATCATCCCAAAAAATCCCAAATCAGCCCCAAACAATCCCAAAATGCCCCAAAATCAGCCCCAAAGAATCCCAAAATCCGCTCAAAACGCCCCAAAATGCCCCAAAAAAGCCCCAAATCAGCCCAAACAATCCCAAAATGCCCCAAAATCAGCCCAAAATGCCCCAAAATCAGCCCAAAATGCCCCAAAATCAGCCCAAAAAATCCCAAATTCAGCTCCAAAATGCCCCAAAATTAGGCCAAAAAATCCCAAATTCAGCTCCAAAAACCCCAAAATGCCCCAAAATCAGCCCCAAAGAATCCCAAAATCTGCCCAAAACGCCCCAAAATGCCCCAAAATCAGCCTAAACAATCCCAAAATCAGCTCCAAAAACTCCAAAATCGGCCCAAAAAATCCCAAAATCTGCCTAAAGTAACCCAAAATGCCCCAAAATCAGCCCAAAAATCCCAAAATCAGCCCTAAATGCCCCAAAATCCACCCAAAAAATCCCAAATCAGCCAAACAATCTCTAAATGTCCCAAAATCAGCTCCAAAAACTCCAAAATCGGCCCAAAAAATCCCAAAATCTGCCTAAAATAACCCAAAATGCCCCAAAATCAGCCCAAAAATCCCAAATTCAGCTCCAAAAACCCCAAAATGCCCCAAAATCAGCCCCAAAGAATCCCAAATCAGCCCCAAACAATCTCTAAATGTCCCAAAATCAGCCCAAAAAAATCCCCAAATGTGCCAAAAATGCCCCAAAATGCCCCAAAATCAGCCCCAAAAAAATCCCAAATCAGCCCTAAACAATCCCAAAATTCTCTAAAATCAGCCCCAAATGCCCCAAAATGCCCCAAAATTGTCCCAAAAATCCCAAATCAGCCCCAAACAATCCCAAAATCATCCCAAAAAATCCCAAGATCAGCCCTCAATGCCCCAAAATGTCCCAAAATTGTCCCAAAAAATCCCAAATCTGCCCAAAAAATCCCAAAATCTGCCCAAAAAATCCCAAATCTCCTCAGAATCTCTCTGGGACCCCCAGGTGTGCTCAGGTGACTCTCAGGTGACTCTCAGGTGATTCTCAGGTGTGCCCCAGGTGATTCAGGTGTGACTCAGATGCCCCAGGTGTCCTTAAGTGACTCCCAGGTGTGCCCAGGTGCCCCTCAGGTGTGCCCAGGTGCCCCTCAGGTGTGCCCAGGTGCCCCTCAGGTGACTCAGGTGTGTCTCAGGTGTGCCCAGGTGCCCCTCAGGTGTGTCTCAGGTGTGCCCAGGTGCCCCTCAGGTGTGTCTCAGGTGTGCCCCAGGTGACTCTCAGGTGATTCTCAGGTGACTCTCAGGTGTGCCTGGGTGTGCCCCAGGCGTGCTCAGGTACTCCCAGGTGTGCCCCAGGTGACTCAGGTGTGCCCAGGTGCTCCTCAGGTGTGTCTCAGGTGTGCCCAGGTGACTCTCAGGTGACTCTCAGGTGACTCAGGTGTGTCTCAGGTGTGTCTCAGGTGTGTCTCAGGTGTGCCCAGGTGCCCCAGGTGACTCAGGTGTGACTCAGGTGTGACTCAGGTGTGTCTCAGGTGTGCCCAGGTGCCCCCCAGGTGACTCTCAGGTGACTCAGGTGTGCCCAGGTGACTCTCAGGTGTGCCCAGGTGACTCTCAGGTGTGCCCAGGTGACTCTCAGGTGTGCCCAGGTGACTCTCAGGTGACTCAGGTGTGCCCAGGTGACTCTCAGGTGTGCCCAGGTGACTCTCAGGTGACTCAGGTGTGCCCAGGTGACTCTCAGGTGTGCCCAGGTGACTCTCAGGTGTGCCCAGGTGACTCTCAGGTGTGCCCAGGTGACTCTCAGGTGACTCAGGTGTGCCCAGGTGACTCTCGGGTGACTCAGGTGCCCAAGGTGACTCTCAGGTGACTCAGGTGTGCCCCAGGTGACTCTCAGGTGACTCAGGTGTGTCTCAGGTGTCTCAGGTGTGCCCAGGTGACTCTCAGGTGTGTTGCAGGTGACTCAGGTGCCCCAGGTGACTCAGGTGTGCCCCAGGTGCCCCCCAGCTGACTCAGGTGTGCCCAGGTGCCCCTCAGGTGACTCAGGTGTGTTGCAGGTGACTCTCAGGTGTGTCTCAGGTGTGCCCAGGTGCCCCAGGTGACTCTCAGGTGACTCAGGTGTGTTGCAGGTGACTCTCAGGTGTGTCTCAGGTGTGCCCAGGTGCCCCCCAGGTGACTCAGGTGTGACTCAGGTGTGTTGCAGGTGACTCAGGTGCCCCCCAGGTGACTCTCAGGTGACTCAGGTGACTCTCAGGTGTGCCCAGGTGCCCCAGGTGACTCTCAGGTGACTCAGGTGTGTTGCAGGTGACTCTCAGGTGTGCCCAGGTGCCCCCCAGGTGCCCCAGGTGACTCTCAGGTGTGCCCAGGTGACTCTCAGGTGACTCAGGTGTGTTGCAGGTGTGCCCAGGTGCCCCAGGTGACTCTCAGGTGTGCCCAGGTGCCCCCCAGGTGACTCAGGTGTGCCCAGGTGCCCCCCGGGTGCCCCCCAGGTGACTCAGGTGTGTTGCAGGTGTGCTCAGGTGCCCCCCAGGTGACTCAGGTGTGCCCAGGTGCCCCCCAGGTGCCCCCCAGGTGACTCAGGTGTGCCCAGGTGCCCCCCAGGTGCCCCCCAGGTGACTCAGGTGTGTTGCAGGTGCGCTGCCCATGGAGGAGCTGCTGCAGCGTTACCGCGGCGCCTTCGCCGACTCCGACTGCGACTCCGCCCCCGGCGCCAGCAGCACCCGCTCAGGTGGGTCAGCACCTGCACAGGTGTGCTGGACAGGTGTGTCTGTACAGGTGTGCTGGACAGGTGTGTCTGTACAGGTGTGCTGCACAGGTGTGTCTGTACCCGCTCAGGTGGGTCAGCACCTGCACAGGTGTGTCTGTACCTGCACAGGTGTGCTCTACCTGCACAGGTGTGTCTGTACCCGCTCAGGTGGGTCAGCACCTGCACAGGTGTGCTGGATAGGTGTGTCTGTACAGGTGTGTCTGTACCTGCACAGGTGTGTCTGTACCTGGACAGGTGTGTCTGTACCTGCACAGGTGTGTCTGTACCTGCACAGGTGTGTCTGTACCCGCTCAGGTGGGTCAGCACCTGCACAGGTGTGCTGGATAGGTGTGTCTGTACAGGTGTGCTGGACAGGTGTGTGTGCTGGACAGGTGTGTCTGTACCCGCTCAGGTGGGTCAGCACCTGTACAGGTGTGTCTGTACAGCTGTGTCTGTACCTGCACAGGTGTGTCTGTACCTGGACAGGTGTGTCTGTACCTGGACAGGTGTGCTCTACCTGCACAGGTGTGTCTGTACCTGCACAGGTGTGTCTGTACCTGGACAGGTGTGCTCTACCTGCACAGGTGTGTCTGTACCTGTACAGGTGTGTCTGTACCTGCACAGGTGTGTCTCTACCTGCACAGGTGTGTCTGTACCCGCTCAGGTGGGTCAGCACCTGCACAGGTGTGCTGGACAGGTGTGTCTGTACCTGCACAGGTGGGTCAGCACCTGCACAGGTGTGCTGGACAGGTGTGTGTGCTGGACAGGTGTGTCTGTACCTGGACAGGTGTGTCTGTACCCGCTCAGGTGGGTCAGCACCTGCACAGGTGTGCTGGACAGGTGTGTCTGTACAGGTGTGTCTGTACCTGCACAGGTGTGTCTGTACCTGCACAGGTGTGTCTGTACCTGTACAGGTGGGTCAGCACCTGCACAGGTGTGTCTGTACCTGTACAGGTGTGTCTGTACCCACTCAGGTGGGTCAGCACCTGCACAGGTGTGCTGGACAGGTGTGTCTGTACAGGTGTGCTGGACAGGTGTGTGTGCTGGACAGGTGTGTCTGTACAGGTGTGCTGGACAGGTGTGTGTGCTGGACAGGTGTGTCTGTACAGGTGTGCTGGACAGGTGTGTGTGCTGGACAGGTGTGTCTGTACCCGCTCAGGTGGGTCAGCACCTGCACAGGTGTGCTCTACTTGCACAGGTGTGTCTGTACAGGTATGTCTGTACGGTTGTGTCTGTACCTGCTCAGGTGTGTCTGTACAGGTGTGTCTGTACAGGTGTGTCTGTACAAGTGTGTTTATACCTGTACAGGTGTGTCTCACACCTGTCCAGGTGTTCTCTATCCCCCCCCCAGGTGTGTCTCACACCTGTCCAGGTGTTCTCTATCCCCCCAGGTGTGTCTCACACCTGTCCAGGTGTTCTCTCCCCTCCCCAGGTGTGTCTCACACCTGTCCAGGTGTTCTCTATCCCCCCCCAGGTGTGTCTCACACCTGTCCAGGTGTTCTCTCTTTCCCCAGGTGTGTCTCACACCTGTCCAGGTGTTCTCTCTTTCCCCAGGTGTGTCTCACACCTGTCCAGGTGTTCTCTCCCCTCCCCAGGTGTGTCTCACACCTGTCCAGGTGTTCTCTATCCCCCCCCAGGTGTGTCTCACACCTGTCCAGGTGTTCTCTATCCCCCTCCCCAGGTGTGTCTCACACCTGTCCAGGTGTTCTCTATCCCCCTCCCCAGGTGTGTCTCACACCTGTCCAGGTGTTCTCTCCCCTCCCCAGGTGTGTCTCACACCTGTCCAGGTGTTCTCTATCCCCCCCAGGTGTGTCTCACACCTGTCCAGGTGTTCTCTATCCCCCCCCAGGTGTGTCTCACACCTGTCCAGGTGTTCTCTCCCCTCCCCAGGTGTGTCTCACACCTGTCCAGGTGTTCTCTATCCCCCCCCAGGTGTGTCTCACACCTGTCCAGGTGTTCTCTATCCCCCCCCAGGTGTGTCTCACACTTGTCCAGGTGTTCTCTCCCCTCCCCAGGTGTGTCTCACACCTGTCCAGGTGTTCTCTATCCCCCCCCAGGTGTGTCTCACACCTGTCCAGGTGTTCTCTCCCCCCCCCAGGTGTGTCTCACACCTGTCCAGGTGTTCTCTCCCCTCCCCAGGTGTGTCTCACACCTGTCCAGGTGTTCTCTCCCCTCCCCAGGTACCCCAACCCCTCCCAGTGTCCCCGAATCTCCCCCCAGGTCCCCTCCCCCCCTGCCCAGGTGTGCCCACACCTGCGTGGGCGCCGCCCTGAGCTCACCTGTGCCCCCAGACTCACCTGGCGGCGACAGCGAGGAGGACGAGGAGGACGAGGAGGACGACGACGACGACGACGACGACGAGGCCGACGACGAGGACGAGGAGGAGGAGGGGGAGGGGCAGGAGGGCGGGGCGGGGCCGCCAGGTGAGCCCGGAGGGGGCCCGGCCCCGCCCGCACCTGCCCAGGTGAGCCCCGCCCCGGCCGCGCCCGCCGGCCCCGCCCCCAAGAAGGAGATCAGCGACATCGCGGCGGCCGCAGAGAGCCTCCAGCCCAAGGGCTACACGCTGGCCACCACCCAGGTGAGCGCACCTGGGCACACCTGGGCACACCTGGGCACAGCTGGGCACACCTGGGCACAGCTGGGCACACCTGGGCACACCTGGGGCACAGAGAGCCTCCAGCCCAAGGGCTACACGCTGGCCACCACCCAGGTGAGCGCACCTGGGCACACCTGGGCACACCTGGGCACACCTGGGTACACCTGGGATACACCTGAGATACACCTGGGCACACCTGGGATACACCTGGGCACACCTGGGCACACCTGGACACAGCTGGGTACAGCTGGGATACACCTGGGCACACCTGGGCACACCTGGGGCACAGAGAGCCTCCAGCCCAAGGGCTACACGCTGGCCACCACCCAGGTAAGCACACCTGGGTACACCTGGGCACACCTGGGATACACCTGGGCACACCTGGGATACACCTGGGCACACCTGGGCACACCTGGGGCACACCTGGGCACACCTGGGATACACCTGGGCACACCTGGGCACACCTGGGGCACACCTGGGCACACCTGGGGTACACCTGGGCACTCACCTGGGCACTCACCTGGGCCAGCCCAGCTTTAGTGTTTAAGCCGAGCTTTAGATCCAGGTTCTGGCGCGTCTCAGCCCAAGCCCCGCCCTGGGCTGGTTTTAACTCCTGCCGGCCTCAGTTTCCCTGAAACGTGGGGTTGGTCACACGAGATCACACCTGAGCACTCACCTGGGTGCTCACCTGAGCTCTGTGTGTGCCCAGGTGAGGCCGGGCTCTGATTGGCTGAGCTCTGTGTGTGCCCAGGTGAGGCCGGGCTCTGATTGGCTGAGCTCTGTGTGCACAGGTGAGCACAGGTGAGCACAGGTGAGCACAGGTGAGCACAGGTGAGGGACACCTGGAGGGACTCTCAGCACCTGCGGTTCTGATGGGGTTTGGGGGTACCTGGGGCTCACCTGGGACTCACCTGGGGCTGACTCACCTGGGACTCACCTGAGAGTGACTCACCTGGGGCTGACTCACCTGGGACTGACTCACCTGGGACTGACTCACCTGAGAGTGACTCACCTGAGAGTGACTCACCTGGGACTGACTCACCTGGAGTGACTCACCTGGGACTGGCTCACCTGAGAGTGACTCACCTGGGACTGACTCACCTGAGAGTGACTCACCTGAGAGTGACTCACCTGGGACTGACTCACCTGGAGTGACTCACCTGGGACTGGCTCACCTGAGAGTGACTCACCTGGGACTGACTCACCTGTGGCTGAGTCATGAGTGACTCACCTGTGAGTGACTCACCTGGGATTGAGTCACCTGAGAGGGACTCACTTGTGGCTGACTTACCTGGGACTCACCTGAGACTGAGTCACCTGAGACTCACCTGAGAGTGACTCACCTGGGACTCACCTGGGACTGACTCACTTGGGACTGACTTACCTGGGACTCACCTGGGACTCACCTGGGATTGGCTCACCTGTGCCTGGCTCACCTGAGACTCACCTGTGGCAGGTGTTCTGGGGCTCACCTGTGCCTCACCTGAGGTTACCTGTGCCTTACCTGTGCCTCACCTGGGGTACCTGTGACACACCTGGGGTTACCTGTGACTTACCTGTGCCTCACGTGGGGTTACCTGTGACACACCTGGGGTTACCTGTGCCTTACCTCTGCCTCACCTGGGGTTACCTGTGACACACCTGGGGTTACCTGTGACACACCTGGGGTTACCTGTGACTTACCTGTGCCTCACCTGGGGGTACCTGTGACACACCTGGGGTTACCTGTGACTTACCTGTGCCTCACCTGGGGTACCTGTGACTGACTCATCTGGGGTTACCTGTGAGTTACCTGGGGTTACCTGTGCCTCACCTGGGGTACCTGTGACACACCTGGGGTTACCTGTGACTTACCTGTGCCTCACCTGGGGTTACCTGTGCCTCACCTGGGGTACCCGTGCCTCACCTGGGGTTACCTGTGACACACCTGGGGGTACCTGTGACTGACTCACCTGGGGTTACCTGTGAGTTACCTGGGGTTACCTGTGCCTCACCTGGGGTACCTGTGCCTCACCTGGGGTTACCTGTGCCTCACCTGTGCCTCACCTGTGCAGGTGAAGACGCCGATCCCTCACCTGCTGCGCGGCACGCTGCGCGAGTACCAGCACATCGGGCTGGACTGGCTGGTGACCATGTACGAGAAGAAGCTGAACGGGATCCTGGCCGACGAGATGGGGCTGGGCAAGACCATCCAGACCATCTCCCTGCTGGCACACCTGGCCTGCGAGAAAGGTAACTCACCTGGGCACACCTGGGCACAGCTGAGAGCCCTTACACACACCTGGGTACAGCTGGGTACACCTGGGATGGGGCTGGGCCAGACCATCCAGACCATCTCCCTGCTGGCACACCTGGCCTGCGAGAAAGGTACCTGACACACACCTGGGCACACCTGGGTACAGCTGAGAGCCCTTACACACACCTGGGTACGGCTGGGATACACCTGAGAGCCCTTACACACACCTGGGCACACCTGGGTACAGCTGAGAGCCCTTACACGCACCTGGGTACGGCTGGGATACACCTGAGAGCCCTTACACACACCTGGGATGGGGCGGGGCCAGACCATCCAGAGCATCTCCCTGCTGGCACACCTGGCCTGCGAGAAAGGTACCTGACACACACCTGGGCACACCTGGGCACACCTGGGTACAGCTGGGTACAGCTGGGGATAGCTGGGATACACCTGAGAGCCATTACACACACCTGATACAGCTGGGACACACCTGGGATGGGGCGGGGCCAGACCATCCAGAGCATCTCCCTGCTGGCACACCTGGCCTGCGAGAAAGGTAACTCACCTGGCTGACACACCTGGGCACAGCTGGGTACAGCTGGGTACAGCTGGGGATAGCTGGGATACACCTGAGACACCTGGGATACACCTGGGCACACCTGGGCACACCTGGGTACAGCTGGGATACACCTGAGAGCCATTACACACACCTGGGTACAGCTGGGATACACCTGGGATGGGGCGGGGCCAGACCATCCAGAGCATCTCCCTGCTGGCACACCTGGCCTGTGAGAAAGGTACCTGACACACACCTGGGCACACCTGAGAGAGACTACGCACACCTGAGAGCCCTTACACACACCTGGGCACACCTGAGAGCCGTTAAACACACCTGGGCACACCTGGGAACCCTTACACACACCTGAGCACACCTGAGAGCTGTTACACGCACCTGGGCGCACCTGGGAGCCGTCACACACCTGAGCACACCTGGGAGCCCTTATACACACCTGGAACCCTCACACACACCTGAGCACACCTGGGAGCTGTCACACACACCTGGGCACACCTGGGAGCCATCACACACACCTGGGCACACCTGGGAGCCCTCACACACCTGGGCACACCTGGGCACACCTGGGAGCCCTCCCACACACCTGGGCACACCTGGGAGCTGTCACACACCTGGGATGGGGCGGGGCCGGACCATCCCGAGCCTCTCGCCGCTGGCTCACCTGGCCTGCGGGACAGGTAACTCACCTGTGCAGCACACCTGGGCTGTTCCCGAGAGGTTTTTGGGGGGGTTTGGCCTCACCTGAGCCCCTTCGGGGGGTTCTGAGTCTCACCTGAGCGATTGCGGGGTTCCCAGAGCACACCTGGGCCCTTTTCTGGCTGTCTCACCTGCGCAGGTAGCTGGGACTCACCTGAGACTCACCTGAGGTGCTTTAGGGGGTTCTAGGTCACACCTGGGCCCTTTTCAGGGTGTCTCACCTGTGCCTCACCTGTGCACAGGTAGCTGGGCCCTCACCTGGGTCTCACCTGAGCCCTTTCCAGGGTGCCTCACCTGCACAGGTAGCTGGGACTCACCTGAGACTCACCTGAGGTGCTTTAGGGGGTTCTAAGTCACACCTGGGCCCTTTCTGGGGTGTCTCACCTGTGCCCAGGTAGCTGTGGTCCTCACCTGGGACTCACCTGAGCCTTTTCTGGTGTGCCTCACTTGTCCCTCACCTGCACAGGTAGTTGGGACTCACCTGAGGCTCACCTGAGGTGCTTTAGGGCCATTCTAAGTCACACCTGGGCCCTTTTCAGGGTGTCTCACCTGTGGCTCACCTGTGCAGGTAGCTGTGGCCCTCACCTGTGCAGGTAGCTGGGACTCACCTGAGGCACACCTGGGACTCACCTGAGGTGCTTTAGGGGGTTCTAAGTCACACCTGGGCCCTTTCTGGGGTGTCTCACCTGTGCCCAGGTAGCTGGGTCTCACTTGGGTCTCACCTGAGACTCACCTGAGACTCACCTGGGATTTACCTGAGACTCACCTGAGGTGCTTTAGGGGGTTCTAGGTCACACCTGAGCCCTTTCTGGGGTGTCTCACCTGTGGCTCACCTGCACAGGTAGCTGAGTCTCACTTGGGACTCACCTGAGACTCACCTGAGGTGCTTTAGGGGCTTCTAAGTCACACCTGAGCCCTTTTCTGGGGTGTGTCACCTGTGTCCCACCTGTGCAGGTAGCTGGGGCCCTCAGGTGTGTCTCACCTGTGTAGGTAGCCGTGTCTCACCTGTGTCTCACTTGTGTCTCACCTGTGCAGGTAGCTGTGTCTCACTTGGGACTCACCTGAGACTCACCTGA
The DNA here is from genome assembly GCF_026979565.1 of Vidua chalybeata. NCBI lineage: Eukaryota > Metazoa > Chordata > Aves > Passeriformes > Viduidae > Vidua > Vidua chalybeata. The sequence continues at coordinate 247,960 of NC_071566.1, forward strand.
GACTCACCTGAGGTGCTTTAGGGAGTTCTAAGTCACACCTGGGCCCCTTCTGGAGTGTCTCACCTGTGTCTCACCTGTGCAGGTAGCTAGGGCCCTCAGGTGTGTCTCACCTGTGCAGGTAGCCGTGTCTCACCTGTGTCTCACCTGTGCAGGTAGCTGGGGCCCTCAGGTGTGTCTCACCTGTGCAGGTAGCCGTGTCTCACCTGTGTCTCACCTGTGCAGGTAGCTGGGGCCCTCAGGTGTGTCTCACCTGTGCAGGTAGCTGTGTCTCAGCTGTGTCTCACCTGTGCAGGTAGCTGGGGCCCTCACCTGTGCAGGTAGCCGTGTCTCACCTGTGTCTCCCCTGTGTCCCACCTGTGCAGGTAGCTGGGGCCCTCAGGTGTGTCTCAGGTGTGTCTCACCTGTGCAGGTAGCCGTGTCTCAGGTGTGTCTCAGCTGTGTCTCACCTGTGCAGGTAGCCGTGTCTCAGCTGTGTCTCACCTGTACAGGTAGCCGTGTCTCACGTGTGTCTCACCTGTGCAGGTAGCCGTGTCTCAGCTGTGTCTCACCTGTACAGGTAGCCGTGTCTCACGTGTGTCTCACCTGTGCAGGTAGCTGGGGCCCTCACCTGATCATCGTGCCCACCTCGGTGATGCTGAACTGGGAGATGGAGCTCAAGCGTTGGTGCCCCAGCTTCAAAATCCTCACCTACTACGGGGCGCAGAAGGAGCGGCGCCTCAAGAGACAGGTGAGCGCACCTGGGCACACCTGGGCGCACCTGGGCACACCTGGGGGGGATTGGGGCGTGCCAGAGACAGGTGAGCGCACCTGGGCACACCTGGGCACACCTGGGGGGGATTGGGGGGTGAGAGAGGCAGGTGAGCGCACCTGGGCGCACCTGGGGGGGATTGGGGCGTGCCAGAGACAGGTGAGCGCACCTGGGCGCACCTGGGCACACCTGGGCACACCTGGGGCGGATTGCGGGGTGACAGAGACAGGTGAGCACACCTGGGCACACCTGGGGGGGATTGGGGTATGCCAGAGACAGGTGAGCGCACCTGGGAACACCTGGGTGCACCTGGGCACACCTGGGGGGGATTGGAGCGTGTGAGAGACAGGTGACTACACCTGGGCACACCTGGGCACACCTGGGGGGGATTGGGGGGTGAGGAACACAGGTGAGCGCACCTGGGCACACCTGGGGGGATTGGAGCATGTGAGAGACAGGTGAGGACACCTGGGCACACCTGGGCACACCTGGGGGGGATTGGGGGGTAAGAGAGACAGGTGACTATACCTGGGCACACCTGGGCACACCTGGGGGGGATTGGAGCATGTGAGAAACAGGTGAGCGCACCTGAGATACACCTGGGCACACCTGGGCACACCTGGGGGGGATTGGGGCGTGCCAGAGACAGGTGAGCGCACCTGGGCACACCTGGGGGGGATTGGGGGGTGAGAGAGGCAGGTGAGCGCACCTGGGCGCACCTGGGGGGGATTGGGGCATGCCAGAGACAGGTGAGCGCACCTGGGCACACCTGGGCACACCTGGGGGGGATTGGAGCATGTGATAGACAGGTGGGCACACCTGGGCACACCTGGGCTGATTTAGGCTGGGTTTTTTGAGTTTTTAAGGTGGTTTTCAGGTGTTTTTGAGGTCACCTGTCTCACCTGTCTCACCTGTCAGGGCTGGACGAAGCCCAACGCCTTCCACGTGTGCATCACCTGGTGCTGCACACCTGGGCACACCTGGGCTGATTTAGGCTGGGTTTTTGGGCTGTTTTAAGGCGGTTTTCAGGTGTTTTTGAGCTCACCTGTCTCACCTGTCTCACCTGTCTCACCTGTCTCACCTGTGTCACCTGTCAGGGCTGGACGAAGCCCAACGCGTTCCACGTGTGCATCACCTCCTACAAGCTGGTGCTGCACACCTGGGCACACCTGGGCTGTGTTTGTGCTGTTTTAAGGCATTTTTTAGTGGGGATTTTGAACTCACCTGTCTCACCTGTCTCACCTGTGTCACCTGTGTCACCTGTCAGGGCTGGACGAAGCCCAACGCGTTCCACGTGTGCATCACCTCCTACAAGCTGGTGCTGCACACCTGGGCACACCTGGGCTGATTTAGGCTGGGTTTTTGGGCTGTTTTAAGGCGGTTTTCAGGTGTTTTTGAGCTCACCTGTCTCACCTGTCTCACCTGTCTCACCTGTGTCACCTGTGTCACCTGGCAGGGCTGGACGAAGCCCAACGCGTTCCACGTGTGCATCACCTCCTACAAGCTGGTGCTGCAGGACCACCAGGCGTTCCGCAGGAAGAACTGGAAGTACCTGATCCTGGACGAGGCGCAGAACATCAAGAACTTCAAATCCCAGCGCTGGCAGTCCCTGCTCAACTTCAACAGGTGAGCGCCGCACCTGGGCACACCTGGGCACACCTGGGGTACACCTGGACACACCTAGGTACACCTGGGATACACCTGAGTTACCTGACATACACCTGGGTACACCTGGGGTACACCTGAGTTACCTGACATACACTTGGGTACACCTGGGCACACCTGGGGCACACCTGGGCACACCTGGGTACAGCTGGGCACACCTGGGCACACCTGGGTACAGCTGGGCACACCTGGGGCACACCTGGGTACAGCTGGGCACACCTGGGGCACACCTGGGGTTGGGGGAACATCAAGAACTTCAAATCCCAGCGCTGGCAGTCCCTGCTCAACTTCAACAGGTGAGCAGCGCACCTGGGCACACCTGGGCACACCTGTCATACACCTGGGTACACCTGGGCACACCTGGGGTACACCTGGGGTACACCTGGGTATACCTGGGGTACACCTGGGCACACCTGGGTACACCTGGGGTACACCTGAGTTACCTGACATACACCTGGGCACACCTGGGCACACGTGGGGTACACCTGGGTACACCTGGGGTACACCTGAGCACACTTGAGTTACCTGGCATACATCTGGGGTACACCTGGGCACACCTGGGCACACCTGGGTTACCTAGGATGTACCTGGGCACACTTAGGGCACACCTGGGCACACCTGTGCACACCTGAGTTACCTGGCATACAGCTGGGGCAGACCTAGGGCACACCTGGGCACATCTGGGCACACCTGAGTTACCTGGCATACATCTGGGGTACACCTGGGTACACCTGGGCACACCTGGGCACACCTGGGTACACCTAGGGCACACCTGGGCACACCTGAGTTACCTGAAATACACCTGGGGTACAGCTGGGGCACACCTGGGCACACCTGGGGCACACCTGGGCACACCTGGGTTAGGTGGGACACACCTGGGTTGGCCGGCAGGCTCACCTGTGTTACCTGGGACACACCTGGGTTCCATCTGGGACACACCTGAGCTACCTGGGCACACCTGAGTTACCTGGGCACAGCTGGGCACAGCTGGGGCACATCTGGGTTACCTACCTGGGCACACCTGGGCACACCTGGGTTACCTACCTGGGCACACCTGAGTTACCTGGGCACACCTGGGCACACCTGGGGCACACCTGGGTTACCTACCTGGGCACACCTGAGTTACCTGGGCACACCTGGGCACACCTGAGTTACTTGAAGCACACCTGAGTGTACCTGGGTACACCTGGGCAGGTGCAGCTACATGCGGGATCTACCTGGGCACACCTGGGGCACACCTGGGCAGGTGAGGGGCTCACCTGGGTTGGGTCCCCTGCAGGAGTTGCTGGTGGAGCTGCGGCCCCTGGTGCTGGGGGTGTGTCCTTACCTGTGCTTACCTGTGCATACCTGTGCTTATTTGTGTTTACCTGTCCTTACCTGTGCGTACCTGTGCTTAGCTGTGCATACCTGTCCTTACCTGTGCATACCTGTGCTTATTTGTGCTTACCTGTCCTTACCTGTGCATACCTGTCCTTACCTGTGCATACCTGTGCATACCTGTGCTTACCTGTGCATACCTGTGCATACCTGTGCTTACCTGTCCTTACCTGTGCTTACCTGTGCTTACCTGTGCATACCTGTGCTTACCTGTGCTTACCTGTCCTTACCTGTGCTTACCTGTGCTTACCTGTCTGTACCTGTCCTTACTTGTTTGTACCTGTCCTTGCTGCTGCGTACGTGTCTTTACCTGCGTGTACCTGTCCTTACCTGTGTGTACCTGTCCTTACCTGTGTGTACCTGTCCTTACCTGCCTGCATTTGTCATTACATGTCTTTAACGGTCCTTACCTGTCCATGCCTGTCTTTACTTTGATTTACCTGTCCATACTTGTCCTTACCTGTCTGTACCTGTGCATAGAGGTCCATAGCTATTCATACCTGTTCTTACCTGTCCTTACCTGTGTGTACCTGTCCTTACCTGTCTGTACCTGTGCATAGAGGTCCATAGGTATTCATACCTGTCCTTACCTGCCTGTACCTGTCCTTACCTGTGTGTACCTGTGCTCCCCTGTTTGTACCTGTCCTTACCTGCGTGTACCTGTCCTTACCTGTGCATACCTGTCCTCACTTGTTTGTACCTGTCCTCACCTGCCTGTACCTGTCCTTACCTGTGTGTACTTGCCTTTACCAGTTTGCACCTGCCCTTACTTGCCTGTACCTGTCCGTACCTGTCTGTACTTGTCTTTACTTGCCTGTACCTGTCCTTACCTGGATGTACCTGTCTTTACCTGCTCGTACTTGCCCTTACCTGGCTGTACCTGTCGTTACCTGTCCGTATTTCTCCTTACTTGTCTTTACCAATTTGTACCTGTCCTCACTTGTCTGTACCTGTCCTTACCTGTCCGTATTTCTCCTTACCTGCCTGTACCTGTCTTTACCTGTCTGTACCTGTCCTTACCTGTCTGTACTTGTCCTTACCTGTCCGTACCTGTCCTTACCTGTCTGTACTTGTCCTTACCTGTCCGTACCTGTCCTTACCTGTCTGTACTTGTCCTTACCTGTCCGTACCTGTCCTTACCTGTCTGTACTTGTCCTTACCTGTCTGTACCTGTCTTTACCTGTCCATGCCTGACCTTACCTACCTGTACCTGTCTTTACCTGTCTCTACCTGTCTTTACCTGCCCGTACTTGTCCTTACCTGACCGTACCTGTCCGTATCTCTCCTTATTTGTCCTTACTTGTCTGTACCTGTCTTTACCTGTCTGTACCTGTCCTTACCTGCCTGTACCTGTCTTTACCTGCCCGTACCTGTCCTTACCTGTCCTTACCTGTCCTTACCTGTCTGTATTTCTCCTTACTTGTCCTTATCTGTCTGTACCTGTCTTTACCTGCCCGTACCTGTCCTTACCTGTCCTTACCTGTCCTTACCTGTCCTTACCTGTCTGTATTTCTCCTTACTTGTCCTTATCTGTCTGTACCTGTCTTTACCTGTCTGTACCTGTCCTTACCTGTCCGTACCTGTCTTTACCTACCCGTACTTGTCTTTACTTGTCTGTACCTGTCCTTATCTGTCCGTATCTCTCCTTACCTGCCCATACCTGTCCTTACCTGCCCGTACCTGTCCTTACCTGCCTGTACCTGTCTTTACTTGAATTTACCTGTCTGCACTGGCTCGTAGTTGTTAGCGGGTGTCTTTACCGGTCCATACCTGTCCTTACCTGTCTTTGCTTGTCCATACCTGTCCTTACTTTCGTTTACCTGTCCTTACCTGTCCTCACCTGTCTGTACCTGTGCATAGAGGTCCATAGCTATTCATACCTGTCTTTACCTGCCTGTACCTGTCTGTACCTGTCTGTGCCTGTCTTCAGTTGCCTGTACCTGTTCTTACCTGTCTGTACCTGTCCTTACTTAGCTGTACCTGTCTTTACCTGTCCATACCTGTCTCACCTGTCTCATCTGTCTCACCTGTCCATACCTGTCTCACCTGTCCATACCTGTCTCACCTGTCCATACCTGTCTCACCTGTCTCACCTGCAGCCAGCGGCGGCTGCTGCTGACAGGTACGCCGCTGCAGGACTGGCTGATGGAGCTCAGGTGTTCCCTGTACCTGTCTGTACCTGTCTGTACCTGTCTGTACCTGTCTGTACCCATGTTACCTGTGTTACCTGTGTTACCTGTCTCACCTGTCCATACCTGTCTCACCTGCAGCCAGCGGCGGCTGCTGCTGACAGGTACGCCGCTGCAGAACTCGCTGATGGAGCTCTGGTCCCTGATGCATTTCCTGATGCCGAGCGTGTTCCAGTCCCACCGCGAGTTCCGCGAGTGGTTCCACAACCCCCTGACGGGCATGATCGAGGGCAGCCAGGAGTACAACGAGAGCCTCGTCAAGAGACTGCACAAGGTAACGCACCTGGGCACACCTGGGCACACCTGGGTACGGGTACACACACCTGGGAATGGATGGGTTACACGGGGTCACACCTGTGTCACACCTGACGGGCATGATCGAGGGCAGCCAGGAGTACAACGAGAGCCTCGTCAAACGGCTCCACAAGGTACCTGGGCACACCTGGGCACAGGTACACACACCTGGGGATGGGTACACACACCTGGGTACAGGTACATACACATGGGATACACCTGGGAATGGATGGGTTACACGGGGTCACACCTGTGTCACACCTGACGGGCGTGATCGAGGGCAGCCAGGAGTACAACGAGAGTTTGGTGAAGAGGCTGCACAAGGTAACGCACCTGGGCACACCTGGGCACACCTGGGCACACCTGGGCACACCTGGGTACAGGTACACACACATGGGACACACCTGGGTTACATGGGGTCACGCCTGACGGGCGTGATCGAGGGCAGCCAGGAGTACAACGAGAGCCTCGTCAAACGGCTGCACAAGGTACCTGGGCACACCTGGGCACAGGTACACACAGCTGGGCACACCTGGGTACACCTGGGTACACCTGGGTACACCTGGGCACACCTGGGGCATGCTGGGACACACCTGGGCACACCTGGACACACCTGGGGCACACCTGTGCACACCTGTGGTACATGGGGGTATACGCAGACACACCTGGGGCACACCTGGGCACACCTGGGGCACACCTGGGCACACCTGTGGTACATGGGGGTGTACACAGATACACCTGGGCACACCTGGGGCATGCTGGGACATGTTGGGACACACCTGGGGCACACCTGGGGCACACCTGGGCACACCTGGGCACACCTGGGTACACCTGGGTACACCTGGGCACACCTGGGGCATGCTGGGACACACCTGGGGCACACCTGGGCACACCTGGGCACACCTGGGCACACCTGGGGCACACCTGGGTACACCTGGGGCACACCTGGGCACACCTGGGCACACCTGGGGCACACCTGGGGCACACCTGGGTACACCTGGGCACACCTGGGGCACACCTGGGGCACACCTGGGGCACACCTGGGCACACCTGGGGCACACCTGGGCACACCTGGGATACACCTGGGCACACCTGGGACACACCTGGGGCACACCTGGGCACACCTGGGACACACCTGGGGCACACCTGTGCACACCTGTGCCCCGGCTGAGCAGGTGTCCCCGCAGGTGCTGCGGCCGTTCCTGCTGCGCCGGCTCAAGGTGGACGTGGAGAAGCAGATGCCCAAGAAGTACGAGCACGTGCTCAGGTGCCGCCTGTCCAAGCGCCAGAGGTTCCTCTACGACGATTTCATGGGCCAGGCCAGGTGAGGGGGCGCACCTGGGCACACCTGGGCACACCCGGGCACACCTGGGCACACCTGGGAGCCCCAAATTCCCAAAAATTCCCATGAAATTGTGCCAGAAATCCTTAAAATTTCACCCAATTTCACCCAAAATCCACCTGTTTGAGATCTTTGATGATGTTGTGGGTCAGGCCAGGTGAGGGGGCGCACCTGGGCGCACCTGGGCACACCTGGGAGCCCTGAATTCCCAGGAAAATGTACCTGAATTCCATGAAATTCCACTGAAATCCACCCAAAATCCACCCAAAATTCACCTGTTCGAGGTGTCGAGTGATGTAGTGGGTCAGGCCAGGTGAGGGTGGCACACCTGGGCACACCTGGGCACACCCGGGCACACCTGGGCACACCTGGGCACACCCGGGCACACCTGGGAGCCCCGAATTCCCCAAAATACCCATGAAATTGTACGTGAATTCCATGAAATTCCACTTAAATCCACCCAAAATTTGCCTGTTCGAGGTCTCTGATGATGTCATGGGCCAGGCCAGGTGAGGGGGCACACCTGGGCACACCTGGGCACACCTGGGCACACCTGGGAGCCCCGAATTCCTGAATTTCATGTCAAATTGTGCCAGAATTCCATGAAATGTCACCCAATTTCCCCCCAAATCCACCCAAAGTTCACCTGTTCGAGGTCTTTGATGATGTCGTGGGTCAGGCCAGGTGAGGGGGCACACCCGGGCACACCTGGGCATACCTGGGCACACCTGGGCACACCTGGGCACACCTGGGAGCCCCGAATTCCCAAAAATTCCCGTGAAATTGGGCCTAAATTCCATGAAATTCCACCCAAAATTCTCCCAAAATTCACCTGTTCAATGTGTGGAATGATGTTGTGGGCCCGGCCAGGTGAGTGTGGCACATCTGGGCACACCTGGGCACACCTGGGCACACCTGGGAGCCCCGAATTCCTGAAAATTCCCATGAAAATGTACCTAAATTCCATGAAATTCCACTTAAATCCACCCAAAGTTCCCCTGTTTGAAGTCTCTGATGATGTCATGGGCCAGGCCAGGTGAGGGGGCACACCTGGGCACACCTGGGCACACCTGGGCACACCTGGGCACACCCGGGCACACCTGGGAGCCCCGAATTCCCAGGAAAATGTACCTGAATTCCATGAAATTCCACTGAAATCTACCCAAAATCCACCCAAAATTCACCCAAAATTCACCTGTTCGAGGTGTCCGATGATGTCATGGGCCAGGCCAGGTGAGGGTGGCACACCTGGGCACACCTGGGCACATCTGGGCACACCTGGGCACACCTGGGAGCCCCAAATTCCCGAATTTCCCGTGAAATTGTGCCAGAATTCCTTAGAATTGCACCCAAAATTATCCAAAATTTACCTGTTTGAGGTGTCTGTCATAGCTAGGACAGGTGAGGGGACACACCTGGACACACCTGGGCACACCTGGGCATACCTGGGCACACCTGGGAGTCTCAAATTCCTGAATTTCCTGTCAAATTGTGCCAGAATTCCTTAAAATTTCACCCAATTTCACCCGAAATCCACCCAAAATTCACTTGGCCAGGTGAGGGTGGCACACCTGGGCACACCTGGGCACACCTGGGCACACCTGGGCACACCTGGGAGCCCAAACTCACCTGGGACCCCCCAAAAAAACGCCCCAAATCCTCTCCCAGATCCCCTCAAATCACCGAATTTCCTCCCAGGAGTTCTCAGGGCTCTTCCTGTCCTCCCCCAGGTGAGCCCAGGTGAGCTCCAGGTGAGTTCAGGTGTGCTCAGGTGAGCTCAGGTGAGCTCCAGGTGAGCTCAGGCGAGCTCAGGTGAGCTCCAGGTGAGCTCAGGTGAGTTCAGGTGAGCCCAGGTGAGCTCAGGTGAGTTCAGGTGAGCTCCAGGTGAGCTCAGGTGAGTTCAGGTGAGCTCAGGTGTGCTCAGGTAAGGCCCAGGTGAGCTCAGGTGAGCTCAGGTGAGCTCAGGTGTGCTCAGGTAACCCCCAGGTGATCTCCAGGTGAGTTCAGGTGAGGTCCAGGTGAACTCCAGGTGAGCTCAGGTGAGCTCAGGTAACCCCAGGTGAGCTCAGGTGAGCTCAGGCGAGCCCAGGTGAGCTCAGGTGAGCCCAGGTGAGCTCAGGTGAGCTCAGGTGATCTCCAGGTGAGCTCAGGTGAGCTCAGGCGAGTCCAGGTGAGCTCCAGGTGTGCCCAGGTGTGCTCAGGTAACCCCCAGGTGAGCTCCAGGTGAACTCAGGTAATCCCCAGGTGAGCTCAGGTGTGCTCAGGTATACTCAGGTAACTCCCAGGTGAGCCCAGGTGTGCTCAGGTACCTCCAGGTGATCTCAGGTAACCCCCAGGTGAGCTCAGGTACCCCCAGGTGAGCTCAGGTACCCCCAGGTGAGCTCAGGTGAGCCCAGGTGAGCTCAGGTGTGCTCAGGTGAGCTCAGGTGTGCTCAGTTACCCCCAGGTGAGCTCAGGTGTGCCCAGGTAACCCCCAGGTGAGCTCAGGTGTGCCCAGGTAACCCCCAGGTGAGCTCAGGTGTGGCCAGGTGAGCTCAGGTGATCTCAGCTGAGCTCAGGTGTGGCCAGGTGAGCTCAGGTGTGCTCAGTTACCCCCAGGTGAGCTCAGGTGAGCCCAGGTAACCCCCAGGTGATCTCAGGTGTGCTCAGGTGTGGCCAGGTGAGCTCAGGTGTGCTCTCCCCGCAGCACCAAGGCCACGCTGGCCAGCGGTCACTTCATGAGCGTCATCAACGTGCTGATGCAGCTGCGCAAGGTGTGCAACCACCCCGACCTGTTCGAGCCCCGCCCCGTCACCTCGCCGCTCGTCACACCTGGCCTCAGCCTGGGCGCACCTGCGCTGGTGCTGCGCGCCCTGGAGCCACACCCCTTCCAGGTGAGACACGCCCCGGACAGGTGAGACACAGCTGGGACAGGTGAGACACTCCCCGGACAGGTGAGACACGCCCCGGACAGGTGAGAGACACACCTGACAGGTGAGAGATGGGACAGGTGAGACACAGCTGGGACAGGTGAGACACAGCCCTGGCAGGTGAGACACAGCTGGGACAGGTGAGACACGGCCTTGACAGGTGAGATATACCTGGGACAGGTGAGACACAGCTGGGACAGGTGAGACACACCCCGGACAGGTGAGAGACACACCTGACAGGTGAGAGATGGGACAGGTGAGACACAGCTGGGACAGGTGAGACACAGCCCTGACAGGTGAGAGACAGATGGGACAGGTGAGACACAGCTGGGACAGGTGAGACACACACCTGAGACAGCTGAGACACAGATGGCATAGAGACAGGGACAGGTGAGACACACCTGGCCTGAGCCTGGGCGCACCTGCGCTGGTGCTGTGCGTGCTGGAGCCACACCCCTTCCAGGTGAGACACGCCCCGGACAGGTGAGATATACCTGGGACAGGTGAGACACAGCATAGACAGGTGAGACACACACCTGACAGGTGAGACACAGCTGGGACAGGTGAGAGAAACACCTGACAGGTGAGACACACCTGGCCTCAGCCTGGGCGCACCTGCGCTGGTGCTGCACGCCCTGGAGCCACACCCCTTCCAGGTGAGACACGCCCCGGACAGGTGAGACACGCCCCAGACAGGTGAGACACGCCCCTTCCAGGTGGGAGACACCCCGGACAGGTGAGACACAGCTGGGACAGGTGAGACACAGCTGGGACAGGTGAGACACAGCTGGGACAGGTGAGACGGAGCCCTGACAGGTGAGACACGCCCCAGATAGGTGAGAGACACACCTGACAGGTGAGACACACACCTGACAGGTGAGACACAGCCCTGACAGGTGAGACACGCCCCTGACAGGTGAGGCACAGCTGGGACAGGTGAGATACAGCCCTGACAGGTGAGACACAGCTGGGACAGGTGAGACACAGCTGGGACAGGTGAGACACACACCTGAGACAGCTGAGACACAGATGGCATAGAGACAGGGACAGGTGAGACACACCTGGCCTCAGCCTGGGCGCACCTGCGCTGGTGCTGCGCGCCCTGGAGCCACACCCCTTCCAGGTGAGACACGCCCCGGACAGGTGAGACACGCCCCTTCCAGGTGGGAGACACCCCGGACAGGTGAGACACAGCTGGGACAGGTGAGACACACCTGGGACAGGTGAGACGGAGCCCTGACAGGTGAGACACGCCCCAGATAGGTGAGAGACACACCTGACAGGTGAGACACACACCTGACAGGTGAGACACAGCCCTGACAGGTGAGACACACACCTGACAGGTGAGGCACAGCTGGGACAGGTGAGATACAGCCCTGACAGGTGAGACACAGCTGGGACAGGTGAGAAACACACCTGACAGGTGAGACACAGCTGGGACAGGTGAGACACAGCCCTGACAGGTGAGACACACCTGGGCAGGTGAGACACAGCTGGGACAGGTGAGATACAGCCCTGATAGGTGAGACACACCTGGGTGGGTTTGGACACACCTGGAGGGGTTTGGACACACCTGGGTGGGTTTGGACACACCTGGAGGGGTTTGGACACACCTGGGTGGGTTTGGACACACCTGGGTGGGTTTGGACACACCTGGAGAGGTTTGGACACACCTGGGTGGGGTTTGGGCACACCTGGAGGGGTTTGGACACACCTGGGCGGGTTTGGACACACCTGGAGGGGTTTGGACACACCTGGGTGGGTTTGGACACACCTGGAGGGGTTTGGACACACCTGGGTGGGTTTGGACACACCTGGGCAGGTTTGGACACACCTGGGCGGGTTTGGACACACCTGGGTGGGTTTGGACACACCTGGAGAGGTTTGGACACACCTGGAGAGGTTTGGACACACCTGGGTGGGTTTGGACACACCTGGGCAGGTTTGGACACACCTGGGCAGGTTTGGACACACCTGGGTGGGTTTGGACACACCTGGAGAGGTTTGGACACACCTGGGCGGGTTTGGACACACCTGGGTGGGTTTAGGAGCACCTGAGGGTGACCCAGGTGTGCTGCAGGTGACCCAGGTGTGACTCAGCGTGGCCTGGAGGTGACACAGGTGCGGCAGGTGCTGCTGGCACGTGGCACAGGTGTGGGGCCAGGTGACACTCAGGTGTCACAGGTGGCAGGGCAGCCATGGATCCCTCAGGTGGCGCTCAGGTGTGCCAGAGCTTGTTCAGGTGTCACCCAGGTGTACCAGAGGCTACTCAGGTGTCACTCAGGTGTCACTCAGGTGCATCAGGTGTCACTCAGGTGCGTTCCAGGTGTTACTCAGGTGTATCAGAGGCTATTCAGGTGTATCAGGTGTCACTCAGGTGTGTCAGAGGTCACTCAGGTGTCACTCAGGTGTGTCCCAGGTGTGTCAGACGTCACTCAGGTGTCACAGGGGTTGGTACAGGTGACTCAGGTGTCACTCAGGTGTGTCCCAGGTGCCACTCAGGTGTGTCCCAGGTGTACCAGGTGTATCAGGTGTCACTCAGGTGTGTCCCAGGTGTCACTCAGGTGTGTCCCAGGTGTACCAGGTGTATCAGGTGTCACTCAGGTGTGTCCCAGGTGTCACTCAGGTGTCACTCAGGTGTCACTCAGGTGTGTCCCAGGTGTCACTCAGGTGTGTCCCAGGTGTGTCCCAGGTGTCACTCAGGTGTGTCCCCAGCAGGTGGACCTGTCGCCGTTCGAGCTGGTGGCGCTCGAGGCTCACCTGTCGCGCTACGCGGCCGATTGGTTCCTGCCGCGCTTCCGCGTCACGCGGCGCCTCCTGGAGGACGTGGCCGCCGCCCCCGACCCCCCCCCGCGCCCCAAACCCGTCCGCATGAAGGTCAACAGGTGAGGCCGCACCTGGGCGGGGCTGGGCGGGGCTGGGGGCGCACCTGGGCGGGGCTGGGCGGGGCTGGGGGCGCACCTGGGCGGGGCTGGGCGGGGCTGGGGGCGCACCTGGGCGGGGCTGGGCGGGGGTTGCACACACCTGGGGGGCTTTGGGGTCACCTGGGTGGGGCTGGGGGGGCACCTGGGCGCACCTGGGCGGGGCTGGGGGGGGGGGTTGGGGTCACCTGGGCACACCTGGGAGGGCCTGGGGGGGCATCTGGGCGCACCTGGGCGGGGCTGGGTGGGGCTGGGGGCGCACCTGGGCGGGGTGGGGGGGTTGGTAACACCTGGGGTGGTTTGGGGTCACACCTGGGCATACCTGGGAGGGGGTTGGGAACACCTGGGGGGGTTTGGGGTCACCTGGGCACACCTGGGGCAGGGGTTGGGAACACCTGGGGGGGTCTGGGGTCACACCTCGGCACACCTGGGGGGCTTTGGGGGATACCTGGGGCAGGGTTGGACACACCTGGGGGGGTTGGGGTCACCTGGGCACACCTGGGGGGTTTAGGGGTCACCTGAGCACACCTGGGGGTTTAGGGGGTACCTCGGCATACCTGGGGGGGTTTGGGTGCACACCTGGGGGGGTTGGGCACACCTGGGGGGCTTTGGAAGATACCTGGGCACACCTGGGGGATCTGGGTGCACACCTGGGGGGGTTGGGCACACCTGGGGGGGTTGGGGTCACCTGGGCACACCTGGGCGGGGCTGGGGGGGGGGGGTTGGGGTCCCCTGGGGGGATTTGGGGCACACCAGGGGGGGTTTCGGGGGTACCTGGGCACACCTGGGGGGGTTTTGGGGCACACCTGGGGGGCTATAGGGGGTACCTGGGCACACCTGGGGGGTCTGAGGGGCACACCTGGGGGGGGTTGGGCACAGCCGTGGGCGTGTCCCGGGTGGGCGTGTCCCTGACCCCGCCCCCTTTCCCCCCAGGATGCTGCAGCCGGTGCCGAAGGCGGAGCCTCGGGCGGTGCTGCTGCTCCCCGCCCCCCGCCCCGCCCCCGGGGGCGTGGCCTCGCCAACCCCCGCCCCCTCCGCGCCGAGCCCCGCCCTCTCCGCGCCGAGCCCCGCCCCCCTGCTGGTGGCCCCGCCTCTCGTCACCTTGGGCCACGCCCAGGCCCCGCCCCCCGGTGCCGGCCCCGCCCCCTTGGTGACGACGCAAGGGGCGGGGCTTAACCTGGGGCTGGGGTTGGCGCTGGCCCCGCCCCGGGCCACGCCCACGCTGCTGGCTCCGCCCCCCGGAGGACCCACACACGGTGAGGGGCGGGGCTTAATAGGGAGGGGCTAATTAAGGGCGGGGCTTAACTGGGTGGGAGCTAATTGGGGGCGGGGTTAACGAGGGAGTTAATTAGGGGCGGGGTTAATTAGGAGCGGGATTAATTAGTGGTGTGGGTTAATTGGGGTGGGGTTAATTAGAGCCATAAACTAATTAGAGGTGGGGTTAATTAGGGGCAGTGTTAATTAGGAACGGGATTAATTAGGGGTGTGGGTTAATTGGGGTGGGGTTAATTAGGGCCGTAAGTTAATTAGAGGTGTGGTTAATTAGGGATAGGCTAATTAGAATGGGGTTAATTAGGACCACGGGTTAATTGGAGTGCAGTTAATTAAAGGTGGGATTAATTAGAAGTGGGATTAATTAGGTGGGGGTTAGTTAGGCTGGGTTTAATTAAGAGTTTAAGGTTGGGAATTAATGGTGGGCGGGGCCAAGTTTGGGGGGGGCAGCTGATTGTATTTAAATGAGATGGGCGTGGCCTAACCCCTTCCCTCCCCTCCCAGCTCTCCCAGCCGCCTCCTTGGCCACGCCCACCCCAGCGGGAGGCCCCGCCCCCGTGGCCACGCCCACGCCGAACATGGGCAAAGGGGCGGGGCCGGCCCCTGCCCCGCCCGTGGCCACCTTCGCGCTGCCCCAGCGGCTCCTGCTGGCCCCGGACATGCAGGCCCGGCTGCCCTGTAAGCCACGCCCCCCCTCATTTGCATCTCATTTGCATGCACTTTTTTTTTTTTTTTTTTTGGATAATTTTTCTTCGTCTTTCAAACGATTCCGGGAGTTTTCCCTAAAATTCCCTCAAAACTCCCCCCGGAATCTTCTCAAAATCCCGGCCTGTAACTTTCCCTTCTCATTTGCATCTCATTTGCATGCGCTTTTTTTTTTTTTTTAATCATTTTTCCTCGTTTTTCAAACGATTCCGGGAGTTTTCCTTGAAATTCCCTCAAAACTCCCCCCGGAATCCTCTCAAAATCCCGGCCTGTAACTTTCCCTCCTCATTTGCATCTCATTTGCATGGCTGCGTTTCGAAACGGCGGGGGAGACTTTTCCAATCCCCGACGCGATTCTGGGAAATTTCCCAAAATTGCCCCAATTGTCCTCGAAATTCCCCCAAATCCTCTCAAAACCTTCGTTCCTCACTCATTTGCATCTCATTTGCATCTCATTTGCACCTCATTTGCATCTCATTTGCGTGCACCCTCTTTGAAACTTTTCTAATCTTTAAAAACCATTCTGGAATTTTTGCCTAAAACTGTTCCAAATGTCCTCAAAATTCCCCCCCAAATCCTCCCAGGACCGCCTCTTTATTCTCATCTGCATTTCATTTGCATCTTATTTGCATTTTCTCTGCATCTCATTTGCATGAGCACCTTTCTGATCGCTAGAACAATTCCAAATTTATTTGCTGAAATTGCCCCAATTTCCCCCATTCCCAAATTCCCGATTTTCCACCCCAAAATCCCCTAAAAATTCCCCTAAAATCTCCCTAAAACCCCTCATTATCCCCCTAATTAACCCCTCATTTGCATAATTACCCCAGGATTTTCCCGGGAACCTCTCCCCCACCCCGGCTGCCATTTTGCAATTCCCAAAATCCCAAATTCCCGATTTTCCTCCCCAAATCCTCCTAAAATCCCCCCAAATCCCCTCATTATCCCCCTAATTAACCCCTCATTTGCATAATGACTTTTAGCTCTTCCCCCTTTAGCCCCGCCCCCAGTGCAATCCCCGTTTCCCCCATTCCCAAATTCCCGATTTTCCTCCCCAAAATCCCCCTAAAATCCCCCCAAATCCCCTCATTTCCCCCCTAATTAACCCCTAATTTGCATAATGACTTTTAGCCCCTCCCCCCTTTAGCCCCACCCCCCAGTGCAATTCTCAATTCCCTCATTCCCAAATTCCCGATTTTCCTCCCTAAAATCCCCTAAAATCCCCTCATTATCTCCCTAATTAACTCCTCATTTGCATAATTATCCCAGGATATTTAGCCCCTCCCCTTTCGCCCCGCCCCCCAGTGCAATCCCCAATTCCCCCATTCCCAAATTCCCGATTTTCCTCCCCAAATCCTCCTAAAATCCCCCCTAATTAACCCCTCATTATTTCCCTAATTAACCCCTCATTTGCATAATGACTTTTAGCTCCTCCCCCTTTAGCCCCGCCCCCAGTACAATCCCCAATTCCCATTCCCAAATTCCCGATTTTCCTCCCCAAAATCCCCCTAAAATTCCCCCAAATCCCCTCATTATCCCCCTAATTAACCCCTCATTTGCATAATGACTTTTAGCCCCTCCCCCCTTTAGCCCCACCCCCCAGTGCAATTCTCAATTCCCTCATTCCCAAATTCCCGATTTTCCTCCCTAAAATCCCCTAAAATCCCCTCATTATCTCCCTAATTAACTCCTCATTTGCATAATTATCCCAGGATATTTAGCCCCTCCCCTTTAGCCCCGCCCCCCAGTGCAATCCCCAATTCCCCCATTCCCAAATTCCCGATTTTCCTCCACAAAATCCCCTAAAATCCCCCCGAATCCCCTCATTTCCCCCCTGATTAACCCCTCATTTGCATAATGACTTTTAGCCCCTCCCCCTTTAGCCCCGCCCCCCAGTGCAATCCCCGATTCCCTCATTCCCAAATCCCCGATTTTCCTCCCCAAAATCCCCTTAATTACCCCCTAATTTGCATAATCACCGCGGGATTTTTTTCCCCTAGCCCCTCCCCCTTTTAGCCCCGCCCCCGGTTGCGTTTTCCCCCTGCCGTGACGTCACTGTTTTTTTTTCCCCGTTTTTCCCTTTTTTCGCCCCAAATCCCAGCGGGCGAAGTCGTCAGCCTCGGCCAGCTGACGTCAGCGCTGGCCCAGCACCGCCCCGCCCACCCCGCGGGGGGCGGCGCCAAACCCGCCGGGCCCCTCCCACCGCCCGCCCTGGCCCCGCCCCCGGCGGCCTCGGCCACGCCCCCTCTGACGCTGCAGCTCCAGGGCAGCAAAGTGACGCTGGGCCCCGCCCCCCCCTTGCGTCACCTGGCGCTGGCCCCGCCCCCCGCGCGCGGCCTCGCCCGTGAGTGCCCGGGATGGGATCGGGGGAGGTCGGGGACTTCCGGGAGAGGTCGGGAACTTCCGGGAGAGGTCGGGAACTTCCGGGAGAGGTCGGGAACTTTCGGGAGAGGTCGGGAACTTCCGGGAGAGGTCGGGAACTTTCGGGGGGGGGGATTCCGGGGGATTTTGGGGGAAAATTTGGGAATTTTGGGGGAATTTTGGGGGGATTTGGGAATTTTTGGGGGGATTTGGGGAGAAATTTGGGGATTTTGGGGGGATTTGGGGAAAATCAGGGGATTTTGGGGAGAAATTTGGGAATTTTGGGGGAGAAATTTTGGGGGAATTCTGGGAATTTTGGGGGAAAATCGGGAATTTTTGGGTGAATTTGGGAATTTTGGGGGAAAATTGGGAATTTTGGGAGGATTTTGGGGAGGAATTGGGGAATTTTGGGGGAATTGTGGGGGGAAATTTGGGAATTTGGCAGGAAAATTTGGGAGGATTTTTGGGAATTTTGGGGAGAAATTGGAGAGAAATTTGAAATTTGGGGATTTTGGGTAGAAATTTTAGGGAAAATTTGGGATTTTTTTGGGGGAAAATTCGGGATTTTTGGTGGGAATTTTGGGATATTTTTGGGGGAAAATTGGGGAGGAAATTTGGGGATATTTTGGGAAAAAATTGGGAATTTTGGGGGAATATTTGGGAATTTTTTTAAGGGAAAATTTGGCAATTTCGGGGGGAAACCTGGGGATACTTTGGGGGAAAATTTGGGAAGAAGTTTGGGGATTTTTTTGGGGGGAAGAAATTTGGGAATTTTTGGGAGAAATTTGGGAATTTGGGGGGGGCAGAATTTGGGAAATTTGGGGATTTTCTAAGGGAAAATTGGGATTTTTGGGGAGAAATTTAGGGATAGTTTTTGGGGGAAAATTTGGGAATTTTGGGGGGAAACTTGAGGATATTTTTGGGGAAAAATTGGGAATTTTGGCGGGAATTATGGGGATATTTTTTGGGAGAAAAATGGGGAATTTTGGAGGGAATTGTGGGGATATTTTTGGGGAAAATTTGGGAATTTTGGGGAGAAATTTGGGAGGTTTTTTAGGGAAAATTTGGGATTTTTGGCGGGAATTTTGGGGATATTTTTGGGGGGAAAATTTGGGAAATTTGGGGATTTGTTAAGGGAAAATTTGGGAATTTTGGGGTGAAATTTAGGGATAGTTTTGGGGGGAAAATTTGGGAATTTTGGTGGGAATTTTGGGGCTATTTTTTGGGGAAAAATTGGGAATTTTGGGGGGGAAATTTGGGGATATTTTTGGGGAAAATTTGGGAATTTTGGGGAGAAATTTGGGAGTTTTTTTAGGGAAAATTTGGGAATTTTGGGGGAAAATTTGGGGATATTTGGGAGGAAAATTTGGGGATATTTTGGGGGATTTTTGGGGATATTTTTGGGGGAAAAATTTGGGAATTTTGGGGATGTTTTGGGGGGAAAATTTGGGAAATTTGGGGAGTTTTTAAGGGAAAATTTGGGAGTTTTGGCGGGAATTGTGGGGATATTTTTGGGGGGAAAATTTGGGAATTTTGGGGATTTGTTAAGGGAAAATTTGGGAATTTTGGGGTGAAATTTAGGGATAGTTTTGGGGGGAAAATTTGGGAATTTTGGGGGGATTTTTAGGGATATTTTTGGGGGAAAAATTGGGAATTTTGGGGATGTTTTGGGGGGAAAATTTGGGAAATTTGGGGAGTTTTTAAGGGAAAATTTGGGAGTTTTGGCGGGAATTGTGGGGATATTTTTGGGGGGAAAATTTGGGAATTTTGGGGAGAAATTTTGGAGTTCTTTTATGGAAAATTTGGGAATTTTGGCAGGAATTGTGGGGATATTTTTGGGGGGAAAATTTGGGAATTTTGGGGAGAAATTTGGGAGTTTTTTTAAGGGAAAATTTGGGAATTTTGGCGGGAATTGTGGGGATATTTTTTGGGAAAAATGTGGGAATTTTGGCGGGAATTTTGGGGCTATTTTTGGTGAAAAATGGGGAGTTTTGGGGGGGAAATCGAGGCATGACCCCGCCCCTTTCCCCGCCCCCCGCAGGTCACGTGGTTCACCTGGTGGCCACGGGGGGGCAGCACCTGCTGGCCCCGCCCACCCAGGTGGCCCTGCTGGCGCCCCTGGGAGCCCCCGCGGCGGGGGGCGGGGCAGGGGGCGGGGCAGGGGGCGGGGCGGCGGCGGCCACGCCCACCCAGCCCCCCCCGGGCCTGGGGCTCCCCCTGGCGGCGCAAGGTGAGCGGGGAGGGCGGGGCCAAACGCACCTGGGCGGGGTTAAACGCACCTGGGCGGGGCCAAACGCACCTGGGCGGGGTTAAACACACCTGGGCGGGGTTAAACGCACCTGGGCGGGGTTAAACGCACCTGGGCGGGGTTAAACGCACCTGGGCGGGGTTAAATGCATGTGGGCGGGGTTAAACACACCTGGGCGGGGTTAAACGCACCTGGGCGGGGTTAAACGCACCTGGGCGGGGCCAAATGCACCTGGGCGGGGTTAAACGCATGTGGGCGGGGCCAAACGCACCTGGGCGGGGTTAAACACACCTGGGCGGGGTTAAACACACTAGGGTGGGGTTAAACGCATGTGGGCGGG
Organism: Vidua chalybeata; assembly: GCF_026979565.1. Classification (NCBI taxonomy): domain Eukaryota; kingdom Metazoa; phylum Chordata; class Aves; order Passeriformes; family Viduidae; genus Vidua; species Vidua chalybeata. The sequence continues at coordinate 268,331 of NC_071566.1, forward strand.
GTTAAACACACCTGGGCGGGGTTAAACGCATGTGGGCGGGGTTAAACACACCTGGGCGGGGTTAAACGCACCTGGGCGGGGTTAAACGCATGTGGGCGGGGTTAAACGCACCTGGGCGGGGTTAAACGCACCTGGGCGGGGTTAAACGCACCTGGGCGGGGTTAAACGCATGTGGGCGGGGTTAAACACACCTGGGCGGGGCCAAACACACCTGGGCGGGGTTAAACACAACTGGGCGGGGCCAAACGCACCTGGGCGGGGTTAAACACACCTGGGCGGGGCCAAACACACCTGGGCGGGGTTAAACACAACTGGGTGGGGTTAAACGCACCTGGGCGGGGCCAAACGCACCTGGGCGGGGTCAAACATATCTGGGGCACAGCTGGACACACCTGGGGCAAGTTTTGGGGTATTTTTAGGACAATTTCGGGAGAATTTTGGGGTTTTCACTCTGTTTTTGTCAGCCGGTTATGAGGTGCTTTTGGGGTTAGTTTGGGATAATTTTAGGGTATTTTGGGGTGATTTTAGGATGTTTTGGGATAATTTTAGGGTATTTTGGAGTGATTTTAGGGTGTTTTGGGGTCTCTCACCCCGTTTTTCCCAGGTGATTTTGGGATGATGTTGGAGTGATTTTGGGGTGGTTTTGGGGTGTTTTTAGGATATTTTGGGGGATTTCTCACCGCATCTCACCCACCTGGTTTTGGGATGATTTTAGGATATTTTAGGATAATTTTTGTCTGTTTTGGGGCGATTTGAGGCTGTTTTGGGGTGGTTTTAGGATATTTTTGGGGGTTTCTCACTCTCATTTTCCCAGCCGGTTCTGGGGTGATTTTGGGGTGATTTTAGGATATTTTTGGGGTGGTTTTAGGATATTTTATGGGGTTTCTCACCCTGTTTTTCCCAGCCAGTTCTGGTGTGATTTTGGGGTGATTTTAGGATATTTTGAGGTGATTTTAGGATATTTTTGGGGGTTTCTCACCCTGTTTCTCCCAGCCAGTTCTGGGGTGATTTTGGGGTGATTTGAGGCTGTTTTGGGTTGATTTTAGGGTATTTTGGGGTGGTTTTAGGATATTTTATGGGGTTTCTCACCCTGTTTTCTCTAGCTGATTCTGGGGTGATTTTGGGGTAATTTTAGGATATTTTGGGGTGATTTTAGGATATTTTATGGGGTTTCTCACCCTGTTTTTCCCAGCCGGTTCTGGGGTTATTTTGGGGTGATTTGAGGCTGTTTTGGGGTGATCTGAGGCTGTTTTGGGGTGGTTTTAGGATATTTTGGGGGGTTTCTCACCCTGTTTCTCCCAGCCGGTTCTGGGATGATTTTGGGGTGATTTTAGGATATTTTGGGGTGATTTGAGGCTGTTTTGGGGTGATTTTAGGATATTTTGGGGTGTTTTTCGGATATTTTATGGGGTTTCTCACCCTGTTTGTCCCAGCCGGTTCTGGGATGATTTTGGGGTGATTTTAGGATATTTTGGGATGATTTTAGGATATTTTATGGAGTCTCTAACTCTTATTTTCCCAGCCGGTTCTGGGGTGATTTTGGGGTGATTTGAGGCTGTTTTGGGGTGATCTGAGGCTGTTTTGGGGTGGTTTTAGGATATTTTTGGGGGTTTCTCACCCTGTTTTTCCCAGCCGGTTCTGGGATGATTTTGGGTGATTTTAGGATATTTTGGGGTGATTTGAGGCTGTTTTGGGGTGATTTTAGAATATTTTGGGGTGTTTTTTGGATATTTTATGGGGTTTCTCACCCTGTTTGTTCCAGCCGGTTCTGGGATGATTTTGGGTGATTTTAGGATATTTTGGGATGATTTTAGGATATTTTATGGGGTTTCTCACCCTGTTTGTTCCAGCCGGTTCTGGGATGATTTTGGGGTGATTTTAGGATATTTTGGGATGATTTTAGGATATTTTATGGAGTCTCTCACTCTTATTTTCCCAGCCGGTTCTGGGGTGATTTTGGGGTGATTTCAGGCTGTTTTGGGGTCCCTGACCCCGTTTCCCCCCCCCTCTGTCCCCGCAGTGCCGGCGCCGCTGGTGAACAGCGGGGGGGTCGTGAAGATCGTGGTGCGCCAGGGCCCGCCCCCCGCCCCTCCCCCACCCCCAGGCCCCGCCCCCTCCCCCCAGCCCCGCCCCCCCCTGCTGCGGGTGCTGCCCGCCGCCCCTCCCCCACCCCCACACAGCCCCGCCCCCAACCCGGGACCGCCCCTGGGCGGAGCCAGCGCGCCGGAGACAGGTGAGAGAAAAAATATCCCTGAAATGGCCCCAAAAATGCCTGAAATGGCCCCAAAAAATCCCCCCAAAATGGGCCCCAAAAAATCCCCGAAATGGCCCCCAAAAATCCCCAAAATGGCCCAAAAAATCTCCCAGAAATGGCCCCAAAAATCCCCAAAATGGCCCCGAAAAATCCCCCCTTAAATGGCCTCAAAAATCCCTGAAATGGCCCCAAAAAATCCCCAATATGGGCCCCAAAAATCCCCAAAATGGCCCCAAAAAATTCCCAAGATGGCCCCAAAAAATGCCCAAAATGACCCAAAAAATGCCCAAAATGGGCTCTGAAAATCCCTGAAATGTGCTCTGAAAATCCCTGAAATGGCCCCAAAATATCCCCCCAGAAATGGCCACAAAAATCCCCGAAATGGCCCCAAAAATTCCTGAAATGGCCCCAAAAGATGCCCAAAATGGGCCCCAAAGATCCCCAAAATGGCCCAAAAAATCTCCCAGAAATGGCCCCAAAAATCCCCAAAATGGCCCCAAAAATTCCCCCCAAGATGGCTCCAAAAATCCCCAAAATGGCCCCAAAAAATCCCCCTGTAAATGGTCCCAAAAATCCCTAAAATGGCCCCAAAAAGGCCCCAAAAATTACCCTAAAATAGCCCCCAAAATGGCCCCAAAAAGTCCCCAAAATGGCTCCAAAAATTACCCCAAAATGGCCACAAAAATCCCTGAAATGGCCCCAAAAATCCCCCCGAAATGGCCCCAGAAACTCCCCCCGAAATGGTCCCAAAAATCCCCAAAATGACCCCAAAATATCCCCGAAATGGGCCCTGAAAATCCCTGAAATGGCTCCAAAAATCCCCAAAATGGCCCCAAAAATTCCCCCCGTAAATGGTCCCAAAAATCCCCGAAATGGCCCCAAAAATCCCTGAAATGGGCCCCAAAAAATGCCCAAAATCGGCCCCAAAAATCCCCAAAATGGCCCAAAAAATCTCCCAGAAATGGCCCCAAAAATCCCCGAAATGGCCCCAAAAATCCCCCCAAGATGGCCCCAAAAATCCCCAAAATGGCCCCAAAAATCCCCCCAAAATGACCCCAAAAACTCCCACGAAATGGCCACAAAAATCCCCAAAATGGCCACAAAAAAATCCCAAATGGCCCCAAAAAATGCCCAAAATGGCCCCAAAAACACCTAAATTGGTGCCCAAAAAATCCCCCAAAATGGCCCAAAAAAAACCCCCAAATGGCCCCAAAAATCCCTAAAATGGCCGCAAAAAATCCTCAGAATGGCCCCAAAAAATTCTTAAAATGTCCCCAAAAGATTCCTAAAATGGCTCCAAAAATTCCCCCAGAATGTCCCAAAAAATTCTTAAAATATTGTCCAAAAAATTCCCAAAATGTGACCCCAGATAACTCCTAAAACAGCCCCAAAAATCCCCCCAAATCCCCCAAGTTCTCCCCAAATTTCCCCCAAATTTCCCCAAAATTCCTGAAATTCCCCCAAAATCGCCAGAATTTCCCAAAAAATTACACCAAATTTTCCAAATTTCCCCCAAATCCCCCAAAATTTCCCCAAAATTCCCCAAATTTCCCCTCCCCCACCCTCGGGACCCCCAAAATCCCCCCAAATTTCCACCAAATCCCCCAAAAATTCCCCGAAATCCCCAAAATTTCTCCAAATTCCCCAAATTTCCCCAAAATCCCTCAAATTCCCCCAAGTTCCCCCCAATTTTCCCCAAATTTCCCCAAGTGTTCCCCAAAATTCCCCAAAATTCCCAAAATCCCCCAAATTTTCCCCAAATGTCCTGAAATTTTCCCCAAATTTTCTCCAAATTCCCCAAAATCTCTCAAATTTCCCCCAAATTCCCTCAAAATTCCCCAGATTTTGCCAAAATCCTCCAAATCTCCCCAAAATCCCCCAAAATTTCCCCAAAATTCCTCAATTTTCCCCTCCCCCACCGTCGGGACCCCCCAAATTTCCCCAAATTTTCCCCAAGTTTTCCCCAAAATCCCCCAAATTTTCCCCAAATGTCCCCAAAATTTCCCCAAATTTCCCCCAAAATCCCCAATTTTCCCCAAAATCCCCCAAATTTTCGTCAAATGTCCTGAAATTTTGCCCAAATTTTCTCCAAATTTCCTCAAAATTCCCCAAATTTCCCCCCAAATTCCCCAAATTTTCCCCAAATTTTCCCCCAAATCCCCAAAATTTCCCTAAAACCCCCCAATGTTCCCCAAATTTTCTCCAAATTCCCCCAAAATTCCCCAAATTTTCCAAAAATTCCCCAAATTTTCCCCAAATTCCCCAAATTCCCCCAAATTTTCCCCCAAATTCCCCAAATTCCCCCAAATTTCCCAAAAATCCCCCAAATTCCCCAAAATTTTCCCCAAATTCCCCCAAATTCCCCCAAATTCCCCCAAATTTTCCCCAAATTCCCCCAAATTTCCCCAAAATCCCCCAAAAATTCCCCAAAATCCCCAATTTTTTTCCAAATTCCCCCAAATTTCCTGAAATTTTCCCCAAATTTTCCCCAAATTTCCCCCAAATTCCCCAAATTCCCCCAAATTTCTCCAAAATCCCCCAAATTTCCCCCAAATTTTCCCAAATTTCCCCAAAATCCCCCAAATTTTCCCCAATTTTCCCCCAAATTTCCCCAAAATTTCCCCAAAATTCCCCAAATTTTCTCCAAATTCCCCCAAATTCCCCAAATTCCATCAAATTTCCCAAAAATCCCCCAAATTCTCCCCAAATTTTCCCCAATTTTCCCCCAAATTCCCCCAAATTTTCCCCAAATTTCCTCCAAATTCCCCCAAAATTTCCCCCAAATTCCCCAAATTCCCCCAAATTTCCCAAAAATCCCCCAAATTTTCCCCAAATTTTCCCCAAATTTTCCCCAAATTTTCCCCAAATTCTCCCCAAATTTCCCCAAATTTTCCCCAAATTTCCCCAAATTTCCCCAAATTTCCCCCAAATCCCCTCCCCCCGCTGACCCCGCCCCCTCTCTCTTTTCTCTCCGCAGCCCCGCCCCCACCGCCGCCCCTCCCCCC